>NW_010164750.1:0-66758 GCF_000695765.1 Mesitornis unicolor | reverse complement strand
CAGCAGATTGTCCAGTTTGTTTTCCTTCTTACATCCTTTCCACAACACCACCACCATTTTCTTCTTAACTCCCTGTTTTTTCCGGTCAGTCTTATTTCTCTCTGCATTTTTTCTTGCTGTCTTTTCAAACCTAGTTTAAAGTCTCCCCACTTAGCGGACAAGCTGATGTCCTAAGATGCTCTTTTCCTTCTTTGTCAGGAGGCTCATTGGTGGCTTTTGTTTCTCCAGCCATATGATGATATTCTTAAATGCTTCCTCTGGTTTTGCTGTTTCCATACCTATATATGCCTCTCCGGAACAAATCTATGCCTGTACCTTGAACTCAACCGAAAAGATTCAGGATGACGCTACCTGTTCCCTTGCCTACATCATTCTTGTTCACAGAGTTCTTATCTGAGTATGTAGTAAAAAGTCAAGAATGCCCAGTTGGGTCATCAGCCCACACCAGATCAAGTGGAGTGCTCTCTGTTTCATCACCAGATAGACAACATTTTTTGGATTATAGCAGGTTACTGCCCCATTGCTTCCCTCTCTTCTCTGTCCCAAAAGTGGGTCGCTAATACTATCATCTTCCGCTCCTTACTGGCTAGTCTTTGACATGCCAGTCTGTCTTCCTAGCTAGTGGGGCTCTGTTCCTGAACTACATATGAATTTTCACATTCACTGGATGAGAATGAAAGTGCACAAAGTAGTCAGCAAACACCTCTATGTTGGATGGTGTGACAGCTGGCTTCAGAGGTGTTGAGTGTTCTCCAAGCTGGATGTCCTACCCTGACAAATTCCTTATATTTCCATGCACTTTACAGCTAAGCTTCTTTCATGAAGGGCTTCTCCAGCAGGCATCTCTGGTATTATTAAAGAAAATGCACTCTTCTTGAGATAACATTGTTGAGGACGTCATGATGATTACAGAATTGGAAGATTTTTTTTTTCTGTTCTCAAGAGGCAAGAAAGTACTGTTTGAAGTGGGAGAGCTGAATAAAGTGATCACTAAAGAGAGAAGCTGAATAGAGAGATTAGGAGACAAGTTATTGATATACAGATAAGATTGCAGGTCTTTACAGAGACGTGAAATTTCTGATACCATGACTCTTTATAAACATTTTTCCTATTGTGCAACTGCAAGCAGAGTCTAAAGCTCATCAGTCAGTCTTTGAGGAAACTGTAGGCACAAAACCAAATATAATTTCCCCAAAGTAGTTTATCCTAACAGTGTATATAATTGTCAAATAATGTGCTTGACAAGATTTGAGAGACAGTGGTGTATCTCAGGTGTGATCAATCCTAGTCTTTGTCTCAGTGCACTGTGCTGGTTTGTTTTATTGACAGTAAAGTGTGTAAGCAGCTTCTTGTTGTGTTCTGTCAGCATGACTTTTTTGTTTTGATTTGGTTTTAAACCAGAATCTGTTTCACTTGCTTTCTTTGCCTGCAGCAATAGCTAATTTCTGTGAGCAGTCAGCAGGGAAACGTAACGCTTATTTAAATTGGAAGAAACTACAACAAAAGATACACACTGTGTGTTTGAGAGATCATCTAGGAAAGCTTAATAAAATGCATATTGCGAAGTCTCCATCTTATATTATTTAGATCCAAATTCACACCCACATTTCTATATCTGGTAGCACCTTATTTCCCAGGCAGACCCTCTGATTTCAGTAGTATTAATGAGTCCATTACCATAACAGATAGAGTGTGTCCTGTGATCATGCAGTCTTCACAGCAGTGTAACTGAGTGCTCATATGTTTGAGTCCTTCACACTATAGCAGTCGTGAAGTTTCTTCTTCAAAGGAACATCTTTAAGCAAACTACCTCCCCGGAGGATGTAGCATGATTTAGAGGAAGCTTTCAGTGGAACTTCTCTTAAGTGATCATTTGTATAACGTGCTATCGTTCTTGTCTCATGTCTAGATAGGATGAGAGTGAAGGACCAGAACTGACAAGGCAGATGCCAACAAGAACCCCAGACTACAGTATGCTCTTGCCCCAATCCAGCCCAGTACTGAAATACTTGAAGTTGAGACTACCTGTATGTTTAAGTCTTTGGACTAGAGACTTTGAACTTTGCCTTGTCAGGGCTCCTGGCAGTTGGTTGGTTTTTTTTTTTTTGTTTTTTTGGGTTTTTTTAATCCTGAACATCTGAAAAAAGAAGACACGTACTGCTGTTAGCTCTGTTTTACGGACTGAACTGCAGAATCCATTCTTCACTGCACAAGTGAGTTCCTGGATTCAGGAATGATAAATTCTGGCCTCACTGCAGTCAAAGTCACTGCATGATCTTGTCCCAAACCACATAGCGTGCTCTGCCTTTATCTTGGAGCTGGAAAAGAACTTTCTGCCTTAATTTCTTATGTATTAGAAGTGCTGTCATTGTAGAGAGTGGTTTTGGAGAAAAAAGTAATGTATTTTTGTAGGACCAACTGATGTAGTTGGAAAAAGCAGGCAAACTTTTGACCACCAATTTTTTCTTCATGTTGAAATCAAAAGCAGCAAAACTTGTGCTTAGTACTGGTTGTGAATGGTTGTTTTCTACATCAGTCATCCATGCCATGCATTCAAATAGCTATGTAAATGATTTATGAGGGTCTTGTTAGTAAAGGAGTATATGATTTCAAAAAAGTAGTGGTGTGACAACAATAAAGAAAGATAATTTAGCACCTGGAGTGCAGTGTCTGTTGGAGGGAAGGGTAGCAGGTATTACAATATCAGAAAGTTCTAATGTGCCATAAAACCAACTGTCTTGAGTCCATAGTTTTTGACATTCAATGGAGTTAGTTTTCAGTCTTACCTTTTGAAGGCATTTTGTATGTCTTGAATGTCTCTTGAACTATAGATCAGAGACGAAGTAATTGTTTAGGGAACAGTGCTTAGTAGCTGCAAGCATGCATTTTTCATCTTTTACTGATCATCAGTGTGAATTCTTGCTGACGCATAGTGCTTAAGCACTTCTGAAAAAAAAAAAAGGGTAATTTCTTCCAAAACATTGCTTCCCAGGAGAAGAACAGACACTTTCTTTTTTTCAGGCACATTTTAAATTACCACCTCCTAGGCGAAAGTCTGAACTTAGAACCCCAAACTGAGCGTCATGAATGTGCAGGACATTTTTATAGGCTCCAATTAAAATTGTCATGCACATTATTAAATTTCTTTTATATTAGTAGTTTAATGTGCTGGTATATTTAAAGATGATCATCCTGATATAAGCACTTGCACATCCACACCATGGGTTGTCTGTTGTTTTTTATTTTATTTATTTTACAAGTTAAAACACAGAATAGATAGTACTTTGTAATTTGGTCAGGTTTTTTATGGTAGATCACCCATAAAGTAGAAAGTGTAGGCCTAAGAGGTGTAAAAGAGTTCTTTTCCAGGCAGAAAAAAGGGGTATTAGATTAAAACTGTATTTTATTTTATTGAATACATTAAGTACTCCTGTAAAGTAAATACATTTTTGTTGCATGTAAGTGTGATCAGTAATATCCAGCTTCCATTTGCCATGCTTGAAGGTGATCAACCACTTATGTCCTATAAAATTTTCCTAAAGCTATTTCACAGGAGGCTGCTAACTGCTGCACTCATATCTACTGCTTATTTGAGCTAGGCTCTGTCTAAAAATGTGCTTCCAAGAACTTGCCATCTAGCAGTACTTATTTTTGACAATGCCTGGTTGATCTTATAAGCTTCATGTGGCTTCTGAGGACAAAGCCTCTTTAATTTAAGTTCTACTTTGTATCAGTGAGGATATCTGCTCTGCCAGTGATTGTTTCACAACTAGTTTGAGAGTTGTCAGTACAGTAACAGATTTATTTATTTATTTATTTTAGCAAATCATAGAATATGGCAGAAAGAGTGGAAGACAAATAGCTGTTAGAACTTCTCATAAAAGATTAAAGGAGATGGGGGTCAGAAATTATTCAACAAACTGTATCAAAATTGTAAACTAATTGCCTGAAATCGAGCTATGGCATTTTTGTTACTTAGTTTTGTAGTGTTTACCTTTTCTGTCAGTGCTCAGTTATTTTATTCAATCTGGAAAAAGATAACTAAAGATAACTAAAATATGTGTATTCTGTAATCTGTTTGTGCCTTTGCCCTCTCATTCTCTGCCGCTTTGATACAACACATTATCCTAAAAAAATTTCGGAAAATATTTATGACTGAAGTGGGGGTTTTTTTGTTGTGTTTGTTTGTTTGGGATTTTTTTTGTGTCTTATTATCATCCATGAGTTAATGTTAACAGCTCCAGCAGTTTGAGGGGGCTGGAAACTGGTGCAAGTATTAAAGTAAATTACTCATTTCCTACCTCATAACTTCAGTTTAAGCTTGACTTTCATTACCAGCTGAAAGTCTCCACTCAGAAAAATCTCAAAAGTGTTATGCAAGTTATTGTACTTGCTATTCTCCCTTCAGAGTCTCAGCAATGGAGTGGAGGTAAAAGGGTGCTTGGGAACAAGAAGAGCAGACCTCTCACTTTCACTGTACGTGACTTGAACCAGTGCTTGTAATTCTTCACCTGTGCAAGTACCAGATTTGCTTGCTGGCTCAGGAAGTTCCCTCTAGCATTGAATGATGCCAACATTTGATTAAAGGAGTGTCTACCAGTGATGCTGGGTTAGTCAAATCTTTCCAGATGCCAAGAGTGCTGGTGTAGGGGCGAATGGGAAGGGTGAGAGAGTGGAGTAACAGGGGTACGATCTGTCTGGAGGATACAGGATGCTTCTCCTTCTCCCTCAGGCATACCTGAGAGTAGCACCTTACCAGGGCTCCAGTAAGCAATTTGTATAAAGTGTGAATCAGGAGTTACGCAGCCAAGTATTGCAGAATGTTTTTCCCTCTCATAGTACAGTTAGGAAGCTATGTTGGCATATCATTAATGGATGATTGGAGGTGTTTAAACACTTACTATCTTAATGTTTGAATTGTACATGGTGGCTTTTGATTTTCTTTTAGATTGTTTCTTGTGTGTTTCACAAAGTATATAAATTACACACCGATGCCTGCAAATTCAGGGTTAGCCAAACAGGGTCAGACATGCTGCTGAGTGGAGAGCCACAAGTACCAGAGAAAGCCCCAGTTTTTACAGACATGCTGTGGGATGTTCACTGCCCGGGTGGAGCAGACACATATCTTTAGTTAATTGCATCTCTGCTGAAGGGCTCTCGCAAGATGTGTTATGCTCCATTTCTCTCTTTCTGGAGTGAGCCCTGAAAAATAAGAATTTATATTTCCTTTAGTTGACGTTTTGCATAATGCAGCAAGATGTGAGGGAATATGGCCTGGAATTTGAGTAGGCACTACTGTGCACAGCTCCAACATAAAATATACACCTTGCAGTACAAAATATAACAAACGAAAAAGCCCCAGGATCTGCATTTTTGGGGTAACAGACTTTCAGCTGATGTACAACAGCCACAGCTCCCAAATTGTGTGGTTGAATATGGGCCTTAGAGCAGGCTAAGGCATGGTGCGCTTGTGCCCCACAGCAGCCACTGGCCCTAGGCCGAGCATAACCCAGATGTGGCACACCCCTGCGCTCTCCAGCAAGCAGCCTTTTCATCCCACTGCCCCTCACTGGATACAGCATGCTGCTCTTGTGGGAAAGAAACCAACAGCAGGTTTATTTGCTTAGTATCAACCTCCTGCCATCTCTCAGTGGACAACGGGATGTGGTGTGGTAGGTCCACACCAGCCCATCCATGCTGCAGGATGCATTACTCTATAATCAGAGTAGCTCGAGCCATCCTCTCATTCCTTTTAGGGTTTGGGGTTTTTTTTCCCTTCCTTTCTTTTTTCTTTTCTTTTTTTCTTTTCTGCCTTCTATGGAGCTTATACAACACGAGTAGCTGAGTCTGAGTTTAGAAGTAGGCTATGGGCAAACTTGGGCCTTAATCCACACAAAAGAGGTAGTGTAGAGGTAGGTGAGAAACACAAAGCTCCACTGTTGTAGGCTCTAAAGAGATAAAGAGATTGAGAAAATCCCCTAAGAAATTCAATCAGGATCCCAAATGTCAGAAAGCAGACAGCAGCACATCTGTGTTGCACAGAAAATAAATCCTTTACCAGTTATCAGTGCTTAAAACACAAGTACAGGGTAGTCTACTGCCAGGCTGAAAATATGCTAAGTTCTAATCCAAACACCGATCCTGCCATGTCCCAGGTGATTACGGCCTTTCCATCTGAAATGTGTAGTAACTCCACAGTATAACTACACACCTGCTATTAGAGCACCATAGGAAATCACCTGCTGCATGATTTTGTTGTTCTCAGGAAAATTGTGGTCAAGTGTTATAAAGTGTCTAGCCTGGTCTATTGCTCTAAATTAAACAGGACCAGTGGTGAATGCAATCAGCTTCTCCTTTTCCATGAGTTTATTGTGTGCCGTAGCTCCTTGCAGAAGCTGTCAGGGCTCTTGTCATCAGTCCCATATTATGAAAAAGTCTTGTAGTTGGCTTGCAATTAGACATGTAAAATTGAGTTTATCGTTCCACTGGGCATTACATGGTTACCCATAAACTTGCTGACTGATACCGGAGATAAATCTGAGCCTAAGTAAAAACAATAAACTGATATGTTATTTACAGAATCAATTAAATAGCTGCATAAAATCTCACTGAGGATGTTATTTCTTTCTGTGCACCTTGTATAGTACTAGGAGAATTTTAATGGAACTTGACTGGAGCACATAGTGGAACTGGACTGAGCTTTGAAAAAGCTTGCGATTTTTGTGAATACCCACCCTCAGAAAATATTAACTTCTGGTTTGTGTCAGCAGCACATTTTAATTTTGTATGTTGATCCTTACCATACAGATAAAGAGGTGTAATAAGCTTATGTGATGTCATTACATTTATTTTTATCTGAATATCTGTATCTATTTCTTTTCATAGAGAGAAATTCTAGAACAGCAACAGCAAGAGAGATATGACACAAGTTTTCATAGTACGTGTATGTTCTGTGATCAAGAATTCACAGGAAACAGGTTTGTTTATTAACTTGTTTGCTTTTGGTTTATTTTTTCATATCTGCTCAGCGTCTTTGTTTATGGTTTTAATGTCATCGAACCAGTTAGTGCCTAATGGTAGGACTCAGAAGATAAAATTCACTGTAAGGTGAAGTTTTAAGTATTTCTTCCAACTGCAGTGCCATTTTAAATAGACTTCCTCCCACTTCTCAATCCTTTATTTATTCCAGTACAACTTTTTATACTACACAGTAAGCTGGAGTTGGAAGCTGAACCATTTTAAATAGAGACAGTTTTTTGACAGTTGTTTTATTGACAGGGAGAGCTGTTTAAGTCAGTATGGCTGTTAAAAAATATTCCTATTCAGTTACACATTTTCCTGTTTAAACCTCCCCAGAGCAGTGTTGATTTGAAGACTGAATGGAAAAGAGGGGAGGAAAATTAGAGTGAAAATTGAGTGCTTTGCAGCATCAGTCAAGTGTGAGTGGGAGTTGCATTCAAGTGCTTGCTCCAGTGAAAAATTGGTTTTATACAGTACATCTATTTCAGCTGGAGAGACTTGAGGTTTATCCCTGACTGCATGGGTAGTTCGCTCCTCTGGAAAGGCAGAAGAATCTGGGGTCACATCCCTGCAGGTCATACTGATGTGTGCACGTACAGTTCTCTTTACTACCTGGGGTAATGAAGTTCACATCATTCAGCCCCCAAGAACTTCATCCTCTGCTTACTCTTGGGTCTCACAGAGTACGTGATTTGAAAATCATGTCCGGTCTGTGGTAAAAGCAAGGCTCAGCAGTGTTAACACTTGGATATTTCTTTAGTCCCCAGATCCAGAAGTTGAGACATTTAAAGATGTTAAGCACCTAAGGAATTTACCAGTCTATCTCTATTAGTAAAATAACTTACTTAAACATCCATTAGGTTTGTTCATGCGTATTTTTGTTGCTAGTGCTGTGTGAAGCAATACTGATGTAAAAGCATATCACACCCAAGAATTTCTGCTTTGTTAAACAGCATAGAGAAAGCTGACAAATGGCTTTTTAGAATGTTTCTCAAGATGGTTGTTTGAAACATGTGATTTGCTTATTCAAGTTAATAAATAAGCCTTGCTAACAGTGAGGGTCAAAACAAACTATTGTAACTTTCATTTAAAGGATTACATTTCATGCATGCGGATTAAGTAGCTGAAATGTTACTGGATATTCAGCAGAGCTGAAATTGAAAGCTTCCTATTTCAATAAAGTTGCATTCTTTTTTTACTAGCAGTGACAGAAACACTATTATTTTTATTTAATGTTGGCTTTTATGCATTTTTAGAGCAATTCTTGTATTTCAAGACACTAATTGAATAATTCTCATATGTATTCAAAAGTATGTAACGTTCTGTTTGAATGACTTCTGTAGATCTGTCCTCCTCAATCATATGGCAAGAGAGCATGCTTTTAATATTGGACTGCCAGATAACATTGTCAATTGCTATGAGTTTTTGACTGTATTACAGGAGAAGCTAGACAAGTAAGTAGTATTTTTGGTTTGGGTTTTTTTTAATGGACTTAGGTAATATTTCTTTTAACCTTGGAAATAAGTTGGGTTAAAATTTATTCAACATTCATGGTTAGTTAAGACGAAGCAAAGAGAAAATGTAAGTTTAATGTGAATGGGCTTTTTGTTGACTTACTGAAAGCTAATTCATAACAATTCCTAATATGTGTTTGCTGGAGAAAAGGAGTCACACGCAGTGCTTCAGTTGTTATGCATTGCACAATTTCCATTGACATCAATAGAATCATAGAATGGTTTGGGTTGGAAGGGACCTTACAGATCATCCAGTCCAACCTGTCTACCATGACAGGGACACCTCCCACTAGACCAGGTTGCTCAAAGCCCCATCCAACCTTGTCTTGAATAATAGCATGTCCCTTTTTTCACACAACTTTTAGAGCTAATGTTCTTATTTCTCAGCTTAACAATCTTTTTGCAAAAGATCTCTTTAATCACTGAATACAGAGTTCTTATGCCAATTTTCATTTGTCTTTATATATATCGATAACGTGGGACATTTGGTCTCTCCCTTCTCTGCTACTTACAAAGAGTACATCCCAGAGCAGAAGACGAAAGCCAATGTTAATGCTGCCTCAGAAACATGTAAACCTGAGATAGATGAAGAAGTTAAAGAGAGAATTTGGGAGAAGAACTTGGGTAGCAAAGAGCAAGAAGCTCTTCACTTTGAGTTTCCTTTACAAGTGTCTAAGTGACTTTTATGGATTTCATAAATGGGACAATGTGAAGTATGCCACAAATATAAATTGGGTTCTAACAGAAAATGTACTTCTTTAAAAAGTGAAACTGTAGCTTTAGCAAGTTTATTAAATTTTAATACAATGTGTAATCGAAGACTGTAGGAGAAATTTCCCTAATTTAGGATACATTGGTTTGTACATCTGAAAAAAAAATGGGGGGGGAGATATTCGAAGGATGAAAAAGCCAGCAGTGCTCTCTAATTTAGTCATTGACCTGACAATTAATGTGCAGTCATAATAGAGACAGGTTCACTTCTTCCAGAAATGAAGATGTATTAAGAATACCTTTTATGTTATCATTGGTGTTGCCTAACACATTGAGTTACCCTGCTCATTGATAAATTGCAGCTTTGTTATCTATTAGTAGGACCTGAAGGTTTTGTTTAGATGGAGGTTTCTCAAACCCAATCTTCTCTGTATTTAATACACATGCTGAAATTTCTTCCAAAGTAGTGGAAGACCACTCCTCCTACTGCTGAGAATAGACTTAATAGCTGTTCTGGTGGAATAGTACCTGAAAATATTATTAAGAGGAGAAAAATCTTGTTTCAGGCAAATAGCATGACTACATTGTATATGCTGAGGAAGAGCATTATGTGCTCTTCCTGGGAATGGCGTTCACAAGTAGAGCAAACACTTTGCTATTAGCAGGTGGAGCAAAGCAGATATTAAAATTCATAGACGTATTCTTCCGTAGACCTATGATTCACCAACAAGGCTATATTTAGATTTTGAGGCTGCAAGCACAAGGAGAACTCAAAACTTCCTTAGGTAAGCCTAAATGTTGCAACAGTTCTTGGAAGGCAGAAAGGTACTGAGAATCCTGAATTGCTGCTCCACACACAAGAGCTGAGGGGAGTCGGATGCACCTTTGCTGAAGGAGTATGAGAGTTTCCAAAGTGTAGGTGCAGACCTTCTAGGCACAGTATTAATGGTTTTTCTGGCGGCAAATGCTTGAGTAAGAAAAAAATTTTCTTCTTCAACATATTAAACCCTGGGGAAATCACAGTAAGGCCTGACCCAGACGCTGTTAAAATTCCTTCTGACTGTACAATCAAGCGTGCTTTCATCTGTGAGTAAAGGGAAAAAAAACCCAGATGATCATTTCAGTTCAGAGCCATTGCATTTTTTTAATATCCATGGGATATGTGTCTTAAAGTGCTGTTGTTTTTCCCTCCAGTCAAATCTTTTTTCCTGCTAGCCAGCATCTCCCATACAAAGATACAATGCCACAGTTACAAAGTTTTTATTTCATGAGAAATTATTTTCTAGGGGTTTTCCCCATCTTCCTGAGGAGATAATTTTTCAAACGGTGGACAAAACTGTCTCCATCTTGGTAGGATACGTAAGCCATCACTTTTAAGAAAAATGTTTTAGCACCTTGGCTAACCAGAGGCTCAAGACGCACATCCATTAAACAAGGATGTTCCTGTAAGCTCAGAGCTCTGCCACGTCTCTGCCAGAAAAAAATGACTGGCATCTCTTTCAGGGAGAGTCGTGCATTTAGGCTGAAGTGCAGATTAGTGTCCTGATAGTCCACTGTCTGAGTCAAGCGACTTGACTTAATGCTTTATAGGCTCAACTTTCAAGTGTCAGTTGATACTACAGTGGAGAAAACAATTATTTTATGGTGCTCGTAATAGAGAATTTAGAACAGCATGTATAGTTCTATTTTGTTTGAGATGCTCTGGAAGACATACTGTGGTAAAATTCTCATTTGTTAATGAATGTTGACACCTTCTCAAGCACTGTGTGTACAGATAATAATTCGTGTCTATATATGTGTATTTATACATACATATACGTATACGTATACATATACATATACATATACATATACATTCATTATCATTTATGCATATGTGTATGAATTTATTTACTAAATTTGATTTCTCAGGTTTTCAAAACCCACTTATCACCCTGGCAAACTTTCATTTAGCCTTCCCGTTGAGTTAGAAGTATAAAACTTTCTGTTTAGCCAGTTTAAATTGTTTTTAAAGATATGTAGCACATTCAGAGATCGGGTTTTTTTACTCTAAATTACAAAGGAATTGTTACTGATGGATTGGATGCCAGTGTAAGTGCATACTGAGTTAAGAGTTCACATGTTGATCAATCAGTGGCCCTCCCATGCCCTCGGTAAGACAATTTTGGGTAATCAGAATTTTCTCCCATTTTGCATGTGGGGCGAACAGTAAACTTTTTTATTATCTATATTTTAATTTTGTTATTTTTGTCATCTCTGTGCTTGATTGACGCAGTTGTGATCTAAGATTATCTTGTACTTTTTTTTCAAATAAACTTTATTTTTTTAGCTTGCTCTCGCATGCTTAGAGTTAATCTTACTGTATATATCTCCAGCTAATTTGAGGATATTATCTTGTACTATTTTCATTTTAACATGTTGACTTCTTTATCTTTTTATCTTAGTTTGCAGTGTCTATACTGTGAAAAAGTCTTCAGAGACAAAAACACACTTAAAGATCACATGAGAAAGAAACAGCATCGCAGAATCAATGCCAAAAACAAAGAATATGACAAATTTTATATCATTAATTACTTGGTAAGTGGTTCTATGAATAATTTGTGAATTGACTAAAGAGATACAGACAATATCTTGTTAAAAGTGAGTAATTCCAAACCAGCAATTAGTACAAAGGTCAAAAATAAGTGAAGGACTCTTGAGAAGCATGCTCATTTATGGTATGATATTCTGGATAATTGTTAAACTAAGGAATAGTAAACATTTATTGTTGAGAATTGATTTTGAGAGATGCAAGAATGCAGCTTGAAGAGATGCTAATCATCATGTCATTAGTGCTCAGTCTCTGCTTTAATAGCCAGAAGAGAAAATGAGATAGAGTAACAAAGTAAATGGAGGTCTAAGTTGAATGCTATTGGCTTTGAGCTTGTTTTCTACAAACCTTAAGCAGGAAGCGCACTTCAGAGTATAAATCAAATGCAAAGAGGAAGAAAATGAAAGATACATAGATGAAACAAAAAGTAAGTGTTTGTTTTTAGCCTCCAGGTAGGTGTATGTTGCTAGGTATTAATATTTTTCTATCTCAGACCTTTGAAAGTGTTATGTATGTGTGTAACAGATTTTCACTTGCTGTCTTCAACTCATGAATATAGGAGCTGCTTCAAAAGCTGCTACATTCTGTGCCAGAAATAACTATATTTCACCTGAGATATTCTTTCTGCCTTGCACATGTGGTAGTATCCAGGTTATAAATAGACATTCCTGACTGTTTTACCTACTCATTCCCTTTAATTTCTCTCCCTGGGTTTTACATTAAGAACAAAAAGTTGTATGTTTAATGCTCTGCCAAATCCCTTCTACCAAGGATGGAGTGAATTCCCTCTGTGATCCTGTATTCTTTCTTTTCAAAGATCAATGATCTGAGGCCTATATTTTCTTTTCTAGATATTCAAATATCACTGCTTTAAAAAATGACCTATACTTGCTGCACTGGGGAAGAAGTTGTGAGTTTCTGCAAGGTGGATGTTCTCAGCTTCTCAACAGAACTGAGCATTCACTTCTTCCTTGCAGGTTAACAGACTTGAATTTAATGTTGTAATTGTTTTAAGTAGTTTTAAAAGTACCATTCGTCTCTGCTAGTCCTGCAAGTAATCTTATGTTGTCAGAAGTTGTCATCCTCTTTAAATTACCTTCTGTCTCTAATTTACATTCATTATTCCAATTGGAATCTGTCCCTGCTTTGATCAGGAAATTGAGCTAGATGACTGCCCAGAGCACACAGACCTGTGTGATACACCTTCAGAAGTTTGAGAGACATGCAGGGAGGTCATAATATCAGGGCAGACAGTGGCTATGTCACATTAATAAGCAGAATATGCCAAAGTAAATGTAACAGCAAGACTAATGTTCATATACCTAACCTTTTTCCCATCTCTCCACTTGCTCCAAAGCTGGTGGCCTTGTCCATGCTGTCTGCTGAGAATGATCTGTGGCCTATACGCTTCCTGAATCATGTCCAAGCATTGTCTGGGTAGTGCTGCTGGCGTGGCCACGGAGGATGCAAGCTATTAAACAGTATGGGCAATCACAGGACAGTGCTCAAGTGGGGGCCTTGGTCTTCTTTAGTCATTGCTGGTATTCTGGGCAGGACTTTGCAGAGTGACTTCTTATGCCTGAACCAATTTGGGTATTGATCACTTAGCAGCATCACTTAGAGATGTATTTTTCAAGTCTTTGCTACTACAGACAAAGGATGGTAAATATAATTCAAACAAGATATCTTAAACCAGCAAAATGTTTGAAGTTGTGCAGGAGTGTCTGCATGTGCAAGGTCTGTACCAGTGTGCTGCCAGTGCTTCTCCTGGGACATACTTTGAATTATCACAGTTCTTTGGCTCCAAATGCTCTGCTACAGCCATAGATTTTTCCATACATTTGCAGTTGTCTTTCACTACATTCTACCCAGTGGACTGTTTCTACTCAGTCTTTCTGATCCTTCAGACTGTAGCTGTATCAGAACTTCTGACATTTCTTTTTTTAAAGAATTTTTTTAATAGAGGATTAAAACCAGACTAAAATCTCTGTCTTAAACACTTAAAAATAGTTAGTTATAAAATGTGTATTTGCACACTGATGTTGCATGAGATTAAATTTTCATTAGCATGAAATTTTTAGGATAGTTCCTACACAGTAAAAAGTGTTTCCTTTCAAAATAGCCTTTGCTAAACCCTTTATTTTTGCACAAAGGAGAAAAAGATTAAAGGGAAGAACTTTAATTTGTTCGCTTGGAGTTCAGTTGATTTGCCTTTACATGTAAGGAGAAATAACATTATTCTGTACTGCACATATGTAGTCTGTAATAGATTATATTAATGTGATAGGATTCTTTTTTTCAAGCTGAGTCTATGCTCGGTGAATTCTAGGTGTTATGCAAGGTCTGCTTTCTGTAATGACTTGATGTAGTGATTTTACTTCCTCTCCTCCAGTACTTCACAGTTTACTAAAGAATATTTTTTTCATGTGCACTATCAAGCTTTACTGTCTTCTCAATGAGTCTTAAAAATCTGTGCTACATATTGCTTTAAATGTCCAGGGGAATTGTACAATTTCACAGACACAGACATGAGTTAAGACCTGAAATGACAGATGTACTGTTTCAAACTTTACTACTGAATTCATCTTGATTCATCTAAAGATGTAGCAGACATTTTATCTATTTTTTGTATGTTTTCACATAAAAGTTTGAATTTTGAGAATATAACAAAGATCTTTCTATATGCAAGTTTGATCAAGTTTGTTTTCATCATAAAGAGACTATAAGACTAACGAGGTCTCTAATAATAGGCATCAGTATTATCACAGTCTTATCCACTTTACTTTTAGCATGCACAACATAAAGCTTTTCTATCAGCAACTGGATCTTAAGCTATTTGAATGCATAGTTCTTCAGTACAACCATCTTACAGACATTTTTGTCCTTTTCTTAAAATTTTCCATTACATATTATCTTCACCAAACACTGTGTAAAATAGTCTTATTAAGTTGGAACTGGCAGTTTCCTTTATTTTGTGGCTTTTGTACTGAGAGGTCTTAAGGGCTTTTTTTGTTCAGATGTCCGGAGAATGTCTGCTGAATTGCCTCATGATCTTCTGGTCAGTTCTTACTCGCGATTTTAAGCTGATGGCAGAGCTCCCATTGATTTCATTTAGAGCAGTAGGCCTGCCTGCCTTCTTCCTTTCCCTCCATTCTGCTTTTGGCTTCACTTGTGGTTTTAGTGCAGTTATGAGCATCTGTTTTATAATGTAAGTTACATTTTATGTCTATGTGTTGGTGATTCCCTCCCCTAAATTTCCAATTTGGCATAGCAATGAGTAATATAAGTGCAAATTCCTTTGTAAATATTTTTGTATTCTGAGGCTTTGTATGACTACTATCATGACCTACAAGCTGCATTGATTTGTGTACCCTCATACTGATAAGTTCTTTTCCTCACAGGTTAGTGTTAAGATTATTACACATGATCTTTAGTAGGAGTGGAAGCTTTTTTTGTCACGTGCATGTGTAATACATTTATTTCATAAGCAAGAACCGAAAGTTTATTATTATTAGTTATATTAAATTAGAGTGGGTGTTTTGCAAATATGCAAATAACGTGAAAGGCAGTGTGGTCACTTCCCCAGTGGATTTGGAGGTCTTTTGTCAGTATTATGTACATAGGGAAGATGATACCAATCCTATTTGGAAAGCCTTGAAGTATAAATTGAAAAAGTCAACTGGTAGTAGAGGGTGAAGAACTGAGCAGTAATACATCTGAAATACATATGTAGGTTACCTTATTTTTCTTTTCTCCAAGAACCTTCCAACCTAATCTTCTTGTTTCTGTGCATGTGTTAACCTGTGGCCCCATGACTCACCTTGCACAAAAAGTCAAGTAAAAAGTGTGGAGGTAAGACCTTTTTAGCCTGTGATGCGTGCTAGAGGCCATAAAAGAGCAGAAACAGTCTTAAAACTCTCATTCTGGACAACTCTTCATCAGTTGGTGATAATTTAAGACTTAATAAAAACCCCCAAGTGGGGGAACACTTCATATTAAAATTCATCTAATGTCTATTAACTAATGTTGGGGTAAGACCGTCTCTTTTATGTGATAAAGCATCTCTAAATTCTACAGCAATATAAAACTATTCAGATAATCGCAGTAAGACAGGTGAGAAGAAGGTTAAGAGGAAATTTGCAGGGGAATGCAGCATCTGTTTGGAGTTTCTGAGCTCCACAGGCCTCAGACTACATTTGCATGTACTTCAGTAACTGCTCTTTTGGGAAAACTGCTTGAGATACCAGCTGCTGTTTCTAGTTTCTCCCATCTCAGCATTTCTTCTCAAGTTGAGGTAAGTTGCCTCAGTGAAGCACACAGACCTTCTCCCTGTAGAAACCTTAAAACTGTGCTCAAGTTGAGAAGACAAATTGTCTGTGAGTTTATTCATCTCTGTGCATTTAGACTTCATTTTTGAAGAGGAAATCAAACCACACACATTTACATGCTCTCCTCACTTATCTGTAGTGAGGCCCGCAGTTTTTTTTAATTACATCTTTTCTACTGTTTGAACTATTAACAATGCCAAGTCTAGTTTTTCCTCTGGTTTTGTTAAGAATTTCATGGGAGTCTCTAGAGATGATTGCTGGGAGCTCTTGCATCTCGGATGAAAGAGCAAGGGAAGTTGAATACTTAACAAAGGCACCCTGGGTCCCAGATGCCCATCAGTTGAAAAGTGTTTTTTAAAAATACAAAAATTAGAAAAACTGAAAGAGCTTGAAGTATCTTTCAAATAACTCCCACCCATTTGCTCAGCTTCAATCTCTCGGCACTTTCATCACAGTGCCCCTAGTTATCCACTTTCCATGCAACTTTCCAATGATACAAGACCTGATTAGCTTTTTCCTTTTTCCTCTTTTTTCCTCCTCTGAATATAAATAGATGAGGGAAGCAGAGATGTCTCACAAGATCTTTCCCCGCCTTCTTCGCAGAAACACCACAAAGAAACAGGAGCAATAACAAAGCTTGTGCATGGTTTTCCCCTTTCACCTTTAATTAAAAGGTGAAGCTTAATATTGGCTGCTGTTTTGAACATACTCTTTTGTGCACATATACTTCACAGCAGTGAGGGGAAAAATTGCAAGCATTCATCTTCATTTTGCTGTGGTTGTGAGCCACTGTCCTCTCATTAAGGTGTTAACATTAGCAGCCATAAGAAACTAGTGTGCAGCTGGGAGAACATGTGGTGAGAGGTGTTAATGGCTTCATGTTATCTCACAGTAATGCTGACATTAACGAGCCTCCCCTGTAACTCAGAGAGTTTACACACTACCATGCAGCATCACTGAATTAATTACTGAATTTTCATTCTGTAATATATGATGACATTATGTTTAGAGCTGTCTGGAGACATTTGTTTATCATTTATCTGATAGACACTAACAGCTTTGAAAATTCTCATTAAATGATTAAATGATGGATATCTTTTCCTTTTTTCAAACAACCATAAAGGCAACAATAACACTTGTTACTAAGGATGTTATTAAATATATTTATCAGAAGGTATATTTGACTGAAATAAATGAAAGAATGATCTTTTTATTATCTGCCTTTTTCATGAAGACAATATCTTTAACTATGATCTTTGTGAATCCATCACAGCTGTCAAAAGTATGAGTTCAAAAATACTATTTGAATTACTGGTTAGTTTTACTGGTTTATTTTTAAAGGCAGCAAGAATTGGAGAAAAGAAAAACACTAGCTAAAGATCACTGCTGGTATTTCAGTAGAGCTCTTCAGCTTTTTACTGCCTATTATTTATATCACAGTCATGCTGAGAGTGCTTGCCATTGTGCTGAATGCTGCACAAATGTATTGTGATATACTTTGTGCTGAAGGTCTTTAAGATATAAATAAACAACACACAAAGTAAAAGGAAGAACAGAACACCACGAATAGATGTGCTTATTCTCATGTCTGAGAAGAGGATGGAAGAGAAACTGGAGTCTAGCTCAGAGATGTATGCCCTGGCTCATACTGCCTTTCTGGAGTACTCTCTAGCTAGGTTTACACCATGTGTTTTTACTGACAAAACCTTGTACAAGGTACAAGCACTAACTGGTGTAGCTATGCCAACTAAAGTCTCAGGTGTGATAGCTGCATTGTTTAAGCAGTGTATGCTGCATGAAAAGCAAGGTAGGCAGATTGGATTGAGCAAGTGTGATGGCAAACTCTAGACAGTGATAACATACCCACCTGGGGAACATCTTGGTAGTGTTGCAACACTCTAGTTTTACACAGAGCTCGGATGCTCTTCCTGAGAACTCTGTCAAATGATCTGCTTCCCAGATGCAGGGTGGGAGTGCCGCATTAAAAGACAAACCAAATTGTTATTTTAAAAATCGTTACTAAAACAGTGTTGTATGACTACTTTTAACTCACACAAATACCAAAGTGATCCAAAATAAGATGTTGATTACAGCTTCCCAGATGTTCATTCAGTTGATGTATAAAATGTGACATGAATCAGGAAATGTTTTTCTCTTTTCTTTTGTCCCCTCAGGAATTTGGAAAGTCCTGGGAGGAAGTGCAGTCAGAGGACGACCGGGAATTACTAGATAACCTAGAAGAGTAAGAGTTACTTATGTGTCCATTATGAAGACTTGCAAGACCATTATGGTTGAAAGTAGTTAAGGGAAAAAGCTGTTCATAGTTAGTGCACAGTTAAAATTCATTTAAGCCAATGAAATCAACTCCAATTTGTTCTCATGAAAGGCTTCTCCACAACAAGGGCTGTAAATTTAGTGTTTTAACAACAAGCCTATTTTCCTTTGCATATAGCTCATATAAGAGCCTTTTGGGTTTGTGGTGGTTTAGACAAAACATTTTTTACTTTTGTGCTAAAAAAACGGTTGAATTGGTTTTGTTCAAATTTAAAAATCTAGAGCAAGCATCAAAAATGTCATCATGAGAAAGAATTGGTATGAAAAAGTATGAGAAAAAGTAACAAATAGAGATTAAAGCAGGATTTTGAAGGAAACTTCTTACTGGTGCTGACTGGGAGCGACATCTGCCTCTCCTCTGGTTGTCTGTGGTCCAGGGCCTCAGATGACCGCATAAGTGGCTTCCTTGGCCATAGAGAATTGAATAAGCAGGAACAAATTTGTGGGTATCAGGGTCCCTGACCTTTCTGGTTCTGTCTGTGACTTCAGCTTTATTTTACTTAGTTATACCTGGTTGCAATAATACTTCTGTCTCTCAGTATTGTGTCTCTAAATGGATGTGTTGGTAAAGTATTTATTCTCTATGTGCATGTCTAAATGTAGCATGCTTGTCTCTTTTAGGAATGATAATATTTGGTAAATAATTAACACTTAGAGTGAACTCTGCCTGATAATCTTTGGGTGGTGTATTGAAAGATTAGAAAGGTATAAAAAAATTTTAAGAGACCTTCTAAAAATAAACACTGAATGCAATATTTGATACCTTGCCAAACTGTATAAAAAATGAAGCTAACATCCTGTTTGTTAGTGCAGCCAAATTTGAGTAGGACTTACTGCCTGTCTGCACAGGAATTACCTAACAGTAACTGCTCAGTTATTCTTGAATTTGTAATTTTTTTAGACTGTAAACCAGATTCTAATGATATATCCAGCTATAAATCCACACTGTCTCTTCCACCCCTTTAAAGTATTTATCTGGATTTATTTCTGATGCTGTGAAGTGCAGAATCTGAAATGCCCTTTCACAAAATGTCTCTTCTCTTTTCCACAATTAAATGAATCTTTTTGACTTTTAATCATAAGAGACTGGTCTGACTGGGAAGAACATCCTGTGTGTGCAGTTTGCCTGTTCTGTGAACAACAAGCAGACACCACAGAAAAACTGTATCTTCACATGCAGGTAAGACTTGTTTTAAATACTAGTTCTTTCATAACTTTGGAATTAAGTAGGATGAAGATTCAGTAGGATTATAGCATCTTTGTTAAGATCAAATCAGCTGCTGCATTAGAATACCCTCTCTACCGCAAAACTGTATGCATCTCCACCATCTGTTCTGTAAAAGATGCAGTGGATTCAAGTTTAACATTTAGAGTATGACTAGCTCTTACTTGAGACAATAAAGAGGTAGCATCTTTAATGTTATAATGACTTGATGATTTAATATCTTGATAGCATCTGGGTTTCAGTTTTAATGAACTATTTATCAGGAACACTGCAGTTTAACAGAATATGAAGGTTTCTGATGAAACAAAGCTTTTGGGGGTTTATTTCATGTATTAGTGTTTGCATGTCTATATGCATGTGTCCTTGTCAGTCTATGAAAACCTGAGCTGTTTTTAACATGTAATAGTACAAGTAGTGGAAGTAAGATATTTTATTCTTTCCTCTTTTTTTTTGCCTCCAGAAATCACATGGATTTGACTTTCCTAAAATAAAGTCAGAGCATGGTGAGTAAGAGATGCTGTAACTGTCAGCATTTGCCACTAGTGTGGAGAAAACCACATCAGACGAATACTGGAAAACAGCTATCAATTTGATTTTTGTTCAGACATTTAACTTTTCCATTATGGAAACTGTTTCTGCCAGTTTACAAAAGAATGCCAGAAGCACTTTATTTTTCTGGAACTATTGTTAGAGTCAAAGATTTGTGCCATTTTCTTTAAAACCATTGGATTCTTTTGCAGAGTAGCTTCTACAGATACCCACACTATGAGTCCTAGGTTTGGCTGCTGGAGCCTTGGAATAATAATAATTAGTAATATTATTATTGCTGTTGTTGTTTTGCCTGTTGAGACTTGCTTGCAATTTAGAAGGCTGTGCTCTAAGGTGTTTTTGACCAACGTTTGCTTTCTGCTGTAGACTGAGAAGAAGCAAGGTGCTAGCAATATTTACATTAAAAGAAGAGCTAGTTTCCCTGCAGCTGAGAAAAAAGCATTTGTTCGGTTAATTTGCTAAGTTATAGCATTCAGGCAGTGTTGGTCTTCAGTAAACACTTATCAATCTTTATGCTTAATCCAAGAACGCATTTGTAAATTAAGTCTCGTGTTCCTCAAGTGCTTGTTTGCTACTGTCTCTCCCAGGTCTGAACTTTTACCAGCAAGTAAAGCTAGTGAACTTCATCAGAAGAGAAATCCATCATTGCCGTTGTTACAACTGCCAGGAGAAATTTCCGTCTAAAGGAGAATTGATAAGGCATATGGAAGACACCAAACATGTTACATTCCTGCCAGCCAGGTCTACATGGGATCAACCACAGTAAGGGCACATATGTTTCTTCCAAGTACTCTTACTTGATAATGTCTGTAAAACAGTAAGTTGAAACTTCTGAGTTTTGCCAGTGCAACTGTGTCCTGAACTCCCCAGCTCTACTGGCCCAGGTAAAATAATAAGTGGTCTCAAAACTACCCAGAATCATATATCCCTGTTCTGTCTGAAGCTGAAGTGAACACATGATACTGCTCTTTTAGTTGCATCCAGGATGCACTATCCCCAAAAATTGTGTCTGCACTGTCAAGTTAGTATGCTAGAGAAGTTTATTGTTGTGAAATTGTCTTTTGTCTATACTTGCAGTTGTGCAGTGAACAGTGAAAGGCATACATGGTGCACTCAGAGCACTTTCCCTCCTGGTGGAACCAAAGTTAAATCTGTGCACCAAAGTCACATCTCAAAAGCCCAACTTGTAGGCATGAGATTCGTCCAGTCGTTAGCTCTCTACTCAAGTGCAGATCATGCCTGGGATGGGCATCTGGCACACATCTCATTGCTAGTTAAGGTACACTCTGGGCATATGGTTCCAGAACCAAACCACTTCTTTTGCATGTCCAATATAGATACATGCATAATGTCTACCTAGCTTCAGGCATCAAAACATCAATCTCATCTCATAAACTATGCTCAACCTCTTCCAAACAAAATATGTGACTATCTAGTAATTATGCCTACTTGCTTTCAGGTATTACTTCCCTACCTATGAAAATGATACGCTCCTATGTACACTGTCAGACAGTGAAGATTTGGTAACTGAAGGTCAGAGTGAAGATGTCCCTGTTGTAAGTGAAGATATATCCAGTCTAAAAGCTCTCAAGCAGAGCAGTGTTTTAAACCAGCTCCTGAATGAAGAAAACAAGAGTCAGGAGAAATTTTGACCTTGAATTACAGTTGTTGACCTTTGAGTGTTTCTTCTGCAAGACAAAAAAAAATACATCCTTTCACTAATACTGGAATACAGTTTACCTCATAGATATTATCACTGGGAAAATATTATAATAAAGTGAATAAAATTTAAGGGTAAACTTTTCTGGTCTGTCTTCCTTTAAATTCTAGCTTTATTTTAAAATTAAATGATGGATTTTCTGCTTGGCCCTCCAAATACTTTTAGTATTACTTACAAACAGGATTTTTCATCTTTTTTTATTATTATTTTCTAAATAAATCAGAATTGGAGTTCTGTTTTAGGGCCATCTTTTGAAAGGCATGAACAGTTGATATAATGTGTCTTGATATATGAGCCTGTGAGTGAATCTTCTATGTGTTACTGCTGTTAGAGAGCATACGGAACAGCCTGAATTTAATTCTTGGTCTGTTATGTAAAGCAAATTTTGCTATTTTTAACCTTAGGCCTTCTTCAAAGTGAAAACAGATCTGTATGTCTCTATTATTCATCATCAATATGTAAGATATATAGTGTCTGTTTGAGAATTGGCTCAGAAACATCAGTAAAGCTCTGCCTGGCCCATGGGTATCTGCAGGGAAAGCTGCCAATTCAAAGCCTGAAAAAGCATAGGAACAATTGCAATTTTGGTTTCATCAAAGATCCAAAGAAACTGAGATGCAAGAGAAATTATTTAGGGGATTACAGACACATAAGTCTGAATTCAATCCTCAAAATCTCAACTCAGCTGTCCATTGAAGTTACTATATTTCTTTTAATATTGAACTTTAAATTTCACAAAGTAACAGAAGGCCTTCAGCATGTCCAGAAAGCACCTCAGTCTTGATACAGCAAAACAGCTCAGAGCATAGGTCCTTCGAGGATGACCAAAACTAGGTATTTCTGACTCTCTTTCTCCTCCAAAACCTTAAGAAGTAGTTCCAAAGTTTAGGTTTGGCTTTCCTTAATATGTATAACTGCTTTCAAAACTGGCAGCACGTTCTTTTTTCTTCTTTAGGTCAGTGTTAGAGCACTTGCTCAAAGTATCTGAGTCTTGGCTCAGTGCCCTTCCCTGCCTGAGAAGATTCAAAGCCATAGCTTTGCCTTTACACAGCCCTCTTTACCTGAAATAGATTGCTGTTAATAAGAGTTGTTGTTTGTCATTATACGGTGTTTGAGAATCATATAAGAGTCCCAGGGCACAGGAGCTAAACTCAAACCTTTACCCATCTTCTGCTAAGCTTCCATATCCAGCCTAATTCACCCTGCAGCAGTTTCTTTTAATTTGCATTGAACTTGATTTCTCCTGGCATTACCCATCACCCACTAGCCCCTCTCTTTGCTTCCCCTTTCTTATTTTCTCTTGGGCCCAGGTGCTCTGGAGATAAGTTAGAACAGGATGCTGAAAATGTACTGAGGAAGACAGAGCAGCCACTTAACTGCACAGTGAAATAGAGACAAGCAATATCTGACTCTGCCAAGAGGAAATGGAATAAAGGTGCTTCAGCGGATGCTGCAGATACAGACAAAAGAAGGAGGCAGGTCTAGCCAAATATCTGCGTTGGCTTTGATTAAACTGGTACAAAAATTTAGGAAGCACAACCTCAGTATTTTTTATCATCTTAAATAAGCTATATTCTGTACTTCTAGTGTTTGTAGATTTCTTAATTTCATGTGATAATTCCAATGGCTGTTGCTGTTGATTATTTTTTTCCCTCTTAAGTAATTTTCTTCCCAAGCAGTTATTTTCTTCCTAAATTAGAAAATGATCCCAGTCTTTGCTTTTCAGTCAAACTCTTAGCCGAGGTGGGAGTATGAGTTGATGTGGTTTACATTAATCATAGAGTCATAGGATAGTTTAGATTGGAAGGGACCTTAAAGGTCATCTAGTTCCAACCCCTCTGCCATGGGCAAGGACACCTTCCTGGTGGATCTTTGAGGCTGCTGAAAGCCCCATCCAACCTGGCCTTGAACACTTCCAGGGATGGGGCTTCTACCACCTCTGAGAAACCTATTCCAGTGTTTCATTGCCCTCATTGCAAAAAATGTCTTGCATCTATCCAATCTAAATCTACTCTCTTTCAGTTTAGTGCCATTACCCCTTGTCCTATCACTACATGCCCTTGTAAAAAGTCCCCCCTCAACTTTCTTGTAGGCCTCCTTCAGGTACTGGAAGGCTGCTATAAGATCTTCCCAGAGCCTTCTCTTCTCCAGGCTGAACAGCCCCAACTCTCAGCTTGTCTTAACAGGAGAGGTGCTTCAGCTCTCTAATCATTTTCATGGCCCTTCTCTGGTCTTGCTCCAACTGGTCCATGTCTTTCTTAGGCTGGAGGCACCAGAGCTGAATACAGTACTACAGATGGGGTCTCATGAGAGTGGAGTAGAGGGGGAGAATCACCTTCCCTCAACCTGCTCGTCACACTTCTTTTGATGCAGCCCAGGATATGGTTGACTGTCTCAGCTGCAGGCATACATTGCCAGCTCATGTTGAGCTTCTCATCAACCAACATCCCCAAGTCCTTCTCAGGGCTATTCTCAATCCATTCTGGGCCCAACCTGTATTTGTGCTTGGGATTGCCCTGACCCATGTGCAAGACCTTGTACTTGGCCTTGTTGAAGTTCATGAGGTTTGCACAGGCCAACCTTTCCAGCCTGTCCAGGTTTCTCTGGATGGCATCCCTTCCCTCCAGCATGTCAACTGTACCACACAGCTTGGTGTCATTGGCAAACTTGCTGAGAGTGCACTCCATTCCACTGTCCATGTCACTGGCAAAGATGTTAAATAAGACTGGTCCCAATACCAACCCCTGAGGAACACCACTCAACACTGGTCTCCACTTGGTCATCAAGCCATTGACCGCAGCTCTTTGAGTGCAACCATCATATTCATCCAGTTCCTTATCTACCAAGTAGTCCATCTGTCCAATCTGTCTCTCCAATTTAGAGACAAGGATGTTGTGCAGGACAGTGTCAAATGGTTTGAGTTAGTCCGGGTAGATGATGTTAGTTGCTTTTCACTTACTCACCAGTGCTGTAACCCCGTCGTAGAAGGCCGACAAACGATAAGTGTCTTGAGCAGTGGAAAAAATAAGCAAGAGAACTACGGCTAAATCAGCAGCACATGAGTGTGTTTTATGACAAGTCCATCTCAGAAGGGCACATTAAGGGGAAGATAAAATTTTATTGATATATCGTAAAGTGAAATTGCAAAACATTTCCTAGTCATGAGGAATGTGATGCTGAGTCACTCAAATCCCTGCAAAATTAAGTCAAGAATTTTAATATCAGCAGTATGGAATGACTGTTGTTCTTAGTTCTAACAGAAATCTGAAATAGCAATTTATCAGTGTAGAATTAAAGGTATCTTAAAAGAAATTGTATAAATAACCTGGATTGGTTTTCTTTTGTGAGTAAAAAGGAAAAGATACTTAGGAAAAATTTATCAGCAGTGTATAACTGTTCACTGAAAATACAAGGAACATGAGGAGTCAGATTAGGGTTGACCTTGTTACTTTAAATACAAACAGCAAGCAACAAAGTAGGTTTAAAGTTTCCGTAGGTTCACAGAGAGAGCTGAGGCACAGTTTCTGGAGTAAAAATTTAGCATCTTCATTTAGTCCAGTGTTGCTTCTAATTGACATTTTCCTGGAGCATACTGTATTTCTATAACAGCCACATTTTTCTCTAGGCATTCTTATCTAAAGCAAAGCCAACATCAGTGTTTGTTTTAAATCTGAAGTTATCTTCTTGCCACTAGTAGGGGACACAGTTATGGCTGCATATGGTGTATAGGCTCAGCTATTATATAAGCAAGTATGTTCTTCTAACAAAAGAGCATTTTTGGAAGCATTACAACAAAAATAGTGTTGCCATAAGTCATGGAATGGACAGAGTTGGGGTTGGCAAATGCTCTCCAGAGGGTCAGATCAGGAGAACGAGCGATGCTAATTGATATGAAAAAAGCTTAGTTTAAGTCCATTGCACATTTCTTACCATAGTATTTCCTCTTAGCCTAGGTCTTAACTCCTTATACACACTCACTTTGCTTCATCTAAAGTCATCCCCTTGTTCAGAGGGGAGGGTAGTTCCCCTTGTTCAGAAGGACCTGGGTAAAAGAAGGAAAAAGACTTGTGTCCTGTTGACCAGTAATTCCTCCTGTCCTTTTTACAAATACCTTAACTACATCTTTGATACTCTTCTGTATGCAATTTATTCTGACAATTCTGTGCAGACTTAATCTGACTTAATGAGTTAGTGGTCACTGACTTTCATTTAAGATGCTTACTGTTTTCAGTTTCTGTATTACGTTTGTCTGGCATGCTGCGAGAGCTGTCAGTGGCTGCTCTCAGCCGTCTAAATGGTAACTGATGTGTGAAACACCGAAGTAAGTGTCTGAAAAATCTCTCTGCTGTTGTCACCTCTCAGTGCCACCACTGCTTCTGAATTCCTGTTAGATCTCTGCTTAGTGAGTGGGATATTTGGTACAGTATCTCTCCCTTTCTCCCATTTTAGAGTGGTTGACCAAAATCTGACACAAAGAACTGAGCTGTGAACAGAAGTACAGTCACTTTCTTCCAAGATTACCAGTCTCTATGCTCAAATTCAAGTCCAGAGCAGACACTGGACACAGTTCTTGACTACATCTACCATCCACTGCCATTGAACAGCAGCGAATTTCACAGCTTTGCTTATGACTTGGTGCTGTATTTAAATGATCTTGCATTATTTGCATTTTACTTATACAGAGAAGAAGGAGAATCAACAGTCCCTGGACGAAAGCTGTTTTTCACAGGGGCAACATGAAAAATACTTTGTTTTTCCCAGGAGTTTTTTGTTAATTTGTGGTGCTTTCTAGGCCTTAGTTACAATAGAAAGACTGAAGCATCTGTGGTCAAATTATGCCCTCATCTATGTCTGCCAGGTAGATCAAACTTGGTTAGATAACAGCTGTCTCATGGGACAGGAATCTGTAACCCTGGCATGAATTACTGCTTCCATGTAATTTAAGTCATTAAATTACCTACTGTAATTTAGTCACCTACTGTAGAAATGCTATGAGGAACAGCGGTTGCATGAAGAACATAGTTCATGTAAAATTCATTCCTTTTCTCCATGAGCACTGAATGTGCTGTTCTCCCCAGTGTTTGTTTTGGTTTATGTATCTTTTTTTTCCTATTGGAAGTTTTCTTCTGCTAGGTTATGCTTAATTTGACTTTTTCCACCAGTGAAAATTTTAGTTGCTTCTTCAATTTGATTTTACAGCTTTTCTCAGACTCTTGCTGACGAAGATGCAGATAAGGTAACTATTTTAGAAATTACCACATAGCCCCTTAGTTGAACTCACATTTGGTATTTTACATCCCTGATAAATTCACTCTCTCCATAGGAAGAGCAGAGCAATTTAGAATATTTACAACTAAAAATACATCAGTTGTCTTTGCCTAAGCTTAGAAATAAAAATCATTAGATAGAAGTAAAATTATTTTCCTTTCACAAATGTTCCTTGGAGCACAGTTCTTTCCATCTGGTTTATCATCCTGAGACTGAGATGTAGATTGCATATGAGTGTGTAGATTACATATAAGCCTAATGTCTAAGCTTCCATTATAAACAGTAAGTGTAGTCTATGGCTCCTAGAGTCATTCTGCTGACCCTAAAGTAAAAACCTAGAACTTTATTCAGTTTCCTGCCCATAGACTTCTAGTGTCATCCAAGATGCCGGAAAATATCCTGCTCTCCAGCTGCTTCTCCTGAAGGATGCTAATCTATCAGAGGTCTCGTGTCAGTTCCCTCAACTGCATGAGCATTTCAGATACCACAGAGCATCTCAGGTGGCATTGAGGTGTATCTAAGCCAAAGCAGCTAAATCCAACACCTTTGGTACCTAAATATCTCTTTTAGGCTGCATTAACTAGAATGGAAACTTTGGCACCTAGGTCAGATATGTTCCCCTGCATTTGGACTCCTAAATTTATTTATATTCATTTAGAGCTGAATTATACCCTAGATTTTCCCTAGGGAAATCTGAAAGTAGCTATCTACATGGATCAGATTATTTGCCTTCTGGAAAGGAGAGCTAGCTTTGGTAGCTGCATTGGCAATCTCTAAAACCAGTCATTTAGTGTCTGCTGCTCTGTTCTCACAACAGCTTTGTGGACAGGAGGACAATCACCTTTCAGCACATAGGGTCACAGGTTAAATTGTAATCATGGATCTAAATGTAGAAACCACTCAAACATAGCAAAAGTACCCCGCAAAACATTCTTTATATATGTGCTTCCCCAATTCAAGGAATCTTAATTGTAACCTGCTGTTGAATAGATGCATGTTACACAGGAGCAGTCAAGAAGCTGGACAAGTTCTGCAGATGGGTTGTGATGTCTCTGTTGTTCCTGCCTATGAACATTTTTGTTTCTGTATTTTTGTCTGGAAAGTCTCTCCTGAGACTGAATATGGGTGAGAAAGAGAGTAATAGAAGTCGACAGACCTCCCTGAGGAATATGGCAAAAACTTGACTATCCCACTTCTACCTTTGAACCACATCTCAGGGTTTACATTCATATATCAAAATTTTTCTGGCTTATAAGCATTTTAGGTCAAGAACTACCTTTTTTTCTTCTTTCAAAGTTTATATCCAGCATTTAGCATGCATGGCTTAACCAGGTTGAGACCATCAGGCACTATTGCAATGCAAAGTAATGACATTGTAATGACATCCCCCTCAAAAAAGAGCTATGGTTTATGGTGATTAATGTAACCTGGCTCTTGATGTAAATTATAGCAGTCTTTGTACCAACTCATCACAGAAGAAGGCGTTAGATGGCACTTAAAATGGCACATATCCCCTCGGGGTGGCTTTGCAAAGGAAAGAGTTTGTAGCTCTGCACAAAACTAGGACTGAAAAGACTGCAACAAAAAGTACCCCTTCCTCTGGCACCTCATGCCTTTCAGTATGGGCATAAACCAGGAAACCAGGGCACCACAAGGACCTAGGGGTGAGTTCAAGCTAGAGAGGCTGCTGCTAGGTGTGAAACCTAAGCCAGATATGAGTAATTGCTAATTATTATTTTAAAATCTACAGGCTGGTGGTTTGTACAAATTGTATATCTGACTATACAGCAAAGAAAGTACAAGGAGTATCAAGAGCCTTATCCCATCACAGGAAGCAAAACCACATCGTTCTTTATCTGCACTTGCTGCTCCGGCGTGCCCACGCACAGTCAGGCTCTCACCACTCCTGCGGCGGCTCTTTCACGGGTGTCCCTGCTGGTGCCATCACTCAGATAAGGGACATTCCAGAAACCCCTGCACATCCCCTCAGCACCACCTTAGCACTCTTTCGCGGGTGTCCCCGCGGGTGCCATCACTCAGATAAGGGACATTCCAGAAACCGCTGCTCGTCCCCTCAGCACCACGGGGAGCCCGGGAAGTGCCGGGGGCAGCTCTGCAGTGTTACTGCTGTGCACCTGAACACTAGTAAGCTGCAAATGTGATTCTTTAGTACGAACAAATGCTTCAAAATTTCAAACTCGGCGGTCAGGCAATGCATTTTTGTAGCACATGACGTCACATGAGGATGCAGTGAAATCCCTCCGAATAATTACAGGCAGACTTTTGGTGTCACCTACAGCCACAGCTTCACTGAGTGTTAGGAGACTTACTTTTTTTCTTTCTATGCTCTTTGGAACTATTAGAAAAATATAGAAATAAATAATGCAGGAATTCCTGATTGCTCATTAGAGAATCTGCCTTTGCAAACCGCCTGTCACAGCTCTGCAGAGCTGAGCGCTGCTTTAGCCTTTATGTGGTTTTAGCTTTAAATCTCCAATTGTATTGTGGTCAGCTTGTTACTGTTTGATGCATGTCTGTCCTCACACCATTTACAGAAGTATTCCTGTGAATCTTCACAAATATTTGATCTATTTTAATAAACTCCCTGATATTTTTGTTTGAATCTAGATGAAATAAAGAGCAAATAATCATGGATGGAGCTTAGCATTTGTGAAGAAAGATCATGAATGCATGACAATGCTGACCTCCTGTATTTTTACAGAGAGTTACTTACCATACATCCTTTGACAAATATTGTTACTTCCCTGTGCCTCAGTTTCCTAAACAGCAAGATTGTGGTTATATGATAATAACTACTGGAGGGGGGGTGTGGGGGGTAGATGTGTATAAGATAGGATTCCAGTGCAGACAGCTTATCTGCATTAGTCAGGTTTTCATAGAGAATTAATATTATGTAAAAGATCCTCTGCTTTCAGTCACATTACAGATCTTCCAACTGTTCAGTTGCATACTAAGAAAGACCAATTTTCTGTCAGAAAAAAAATCGCTGCATAGAGTAGCCATGGTCCACACAGGTTAGAGAAGATGTTCATGTTAGTTTTCTCTAGCCTTAAAAACTGTAAACCCATGAGTTTGCTGAGATTTAAAAAATGCAAAATATTGTGCATCCTTTAATTGTTCCTTTGCTTTGTAAACAGCCTCCATTTAAAATCCTAGCTCTCTAAGGACTTTTCAATTGGAGGTTTATTATTTTCTTCATAAAATATATACATGTGATGTAGATAAGATGCCTCAGGATTCCCTTAATCTTGTGTTGTTGCATGTATCTTGCTTTTCTTCAGCACAGGAAAGTTTCTGAGTAAGACAGGACTTTTTTTTCTCTATTGTAGCTGATACTTGGACGAGATTCTCTGTGAAAGGACCAATCACTTAGTAATGCTGATATTGGTTTTGTAGACATAAAGAGTGAAATATGAAAAAAGTATGAAAAAAAAAATCTTAGTGCCTGATCATTTTTTTTTCAGTGAGGATCTATTAAAGAATCTTTCATAATAGAAACCCTGATATCCTCTGTATGACCCCTGTTATATTTGGGCTGAAAAAAAATAGTTTTGAAGATTTTCACCAGATGGCTACTTACAGCTGGGGCAGTCCCAGAGAGCTTTCAATGCCCCCTTACTCTCTAAGCATAATAAAAAATCAGGTAAAAGCAGCACCTCCAGCTCTCAGCAGGATGCTGAGATCCGTGCTGCAATGGAACAGCATGGACCATTTTCTCACTGGTGCTGGTCTGTCCCCTGTGACCTTTAAAGATGAAGGAGATGGAGTTCCTGCTGCTTCTTGCTAGACTCTGGTTCCACTGGGAAAATTGTCTAATTGCCCCTAATGACTGGCTTGAAACCAGTTAAACATTTCAAACACTATCTAAAACAAATGTCAGCATCCTGCCAGGCCAGTATTTTCTGCTGTTTAGTTTTGTTTCCATCTGAAAAAAAAGAAGAATTCCTTGACATGTTTGAAAGTGTTTATCCACTAGATTTCTTTTGGGCTTTGTGCTGATTAAAAATAGCACAGGCAAAGACTCCAGCCCCTCTTGTCCTCACTGTTTCATCCCTATTTCATCCCTCCCATTAACTGCTGCCATCTTCCACTCCTCGGTCAGATCTACCTTGTGGGCTCACAGGAGTCATCTCAGTGTAAGCTCAGGCTCTGGTTCTCCTCCCCTGGGATGACAAAGTCCAAGAAGACTCTTGCAGCAGCTGAAAGTTGATCTGAAATGAAATAAAGGGCTTTGAGACTAAGAGAAGGGAATCTTTAAAAATGATGCCCCAAGTGCTGTCTTAAAAATAAGACTAAAATGAAAGAGAAAATTGGATAATAAGCTGTGGACAAATCACAGGAGGGATGGGGGACTCTCTTGGAGCACCAAATGGAAACTTGCACTGAATTCCAGAGTGACAGCAATGGTTGGAAGAAAAAAACCTAGGAAAGATGATAAGACTACTGCCAAACATTTTCTATTAGAATGAAAATATTAAGCTCAAAATATCAGGGCAACATTGGCCAAAAATAGAGCTGAGAAAACCAGAGCATCAAACTGTCATCTAAGTGGAAGCAGCAGCTGCAGATGAAGCCACATAACTGTGTGAGGTATCAGTATATCATTGGGAAGCTAGACTAAATATTATTTCAAATAGTGAAGGGTTCCATAGAGCTTAGTACATGTGCAGGATGTGGCCAGTGCAGACTCAGGGCTTTGCAGAGATAGGAGAGGTAGTAAGACCTGCCGAATATTTTTGGTGGGCTCTGGTAATGAAGTAAAAGGACAGAACACATTTTCTGCATGTATGTGGGATGATCCATGCAAAAATCAGTAGCTACAAGGTCTCGCAAAAAGGCTTTTATAAATCAATAATGATAAATTACGTACTAATCTATTGGACATAACCATTTTTGAGAATAATGTAAACAGATGACTGGTGTCATCTGTTGTGCAGGCTCTGAATTAATGTTCTGATGGCTACAAAATAGTAAAGGAGGTCTGGATTCTTTTCCTCTAATTTCAAGGCACGAACAAGTATTTTGTCCTTTTCATTAGAGTTTTTATGTCTGTTTGTGAGAAGGCTTTATCTGTCCAAAAGATTTTCTCTTTTTCTCCAGGTGTTTAGAGTGGTCACTGTTTGTTCTTCTGTTTTGTAACATGTTTACATGTTACAGGGGCTCCTTGCCCCTCTGAACTTAAGTAGCAATTGAAATGCTCTTAGCTTAGACACATGATGATAAGGCAGCCATCTGTGTAAAAAGTGGTCCAATAAATCTCACTTTTAGCCACTGACTTAAAATACCCTTTAGCTTTAGCTCCTTTCATTCTATTAACTTGTTTTATTAATTATTTTCAATTTACTTTATTTTTTGTCTCACATAGCATGGAAAATAGGAGGCCTAAAGTGTGTAAGCTGAAATGCAAAAAAAGGCAGAAACCATGTAATGGTACAGCTTGAGATGCAGGATTTCAAAAAAATGTCAAAGACATGCCAATAAATTCATATTTCCCAAGAATAATCACAAATGTTGCAGAAAATGCAATAAATTAATTTTTATTAATTTTCTGAAATGAAACTTATTTTTTCAGGACTGGGGGATGTTGACGATACTTGGCATACAGAAAGTATTAGAAGTAACTTTTTAACACTTGAATACCAAGGAACAGAACAGCAGAGGTCAAACTACACTGCCGTAATGAGTCCTTCCTACAGATTTTCCTTCCCCTCCCACCCAGTGATGAGTCTTGACATCTTGACCTCCTGTAAGGTTTTGAGAGCCCTCGGTTCCCACTGGTTTCAATGAGAGCCGCCAGGAGCAGGCAGCTTACAGGTTCAGTCACCAAATGTATTCACTCCTGTTGCTGACTGCTGCAACCAGTCACTGCAGTAAGTCACCCTGTAATATGTTTTTCTGGTGAGCAGCACTTGTTTTTATGACAAAGAAAAAGCCATGTAAGTCCTTGCAAAGACAGTGAGGAAGGAAAAGACACCTCTTCATTTTCTCCCCTCTTTTCCCAAGCGAAATTCTCCTTTTCCCATGGTTGATGGCCTCCCTGTCATCTAAGGAGAGCCAGAAGATTGAGAAACCCTCCTGATCCCTTCTTTCAGGAGTATGTTATGTATGTGCACTCTTCTCCACTTTGCAGTGGAGCATGGATTTTGATCCCTGTCTCAGCAGGTCACTTAGGAGGTTGCAGGCAGATAGTTCACTGTCAGGCTCCAATTTCCTTAATGCGTCCTTCCTGATAGCTAACATGCCAACTAAAAAAACACGAGAGCACTACTTACAGAATTTCCTTTGCCCATGGCCTGCTGATATGGAAGTTCAGTGAAATCTCTGAATTTCATGGCTAAACCCAAGTAAGGACTTGGATGTTTTAAAACTAAATAGAATGGTCCCAGTTCCCCCAACTGGTTTTTGCCTTCCAGTGACTGCTTGCCTGTGGATTTTACATTATTCTCCAGAGAAGGATTGCCCCTCCAGGCTGATGGCCCTCAGCATGGGGCTGTAGATCTGTGCTCGTTTTGGAGCTCCATTCATGCGCTGGCCTTTCTCTTCTGCGGCAAAACATCCACGAGACTTTAAACTGTTTAAGCTGAGGCTGCCCGTGCAAAAGATTCTTGAAACTGTTTTAGGCAGAGGAAGATACCAGACCAGATCTCCACTCCCTGCGCAGCTGTACTAACATGAAAGAAGACAGTGAACACCTTTCAATAATTTAAAACCAGATGAAAACAACCTCCAGGGGAGACTGTGCGCTCCATATCTTACCTAGATGAAATTTCTACGGCCTTCACTCAGGCAATTACATGCTAGTGAGCAATGGGCTTTTGGATGCCAAACTTTCTCATCCTTTTCTGCTGGCTCTCTGATTCCTGTGCTGACTGGTGTGAGTTTATTTTAGGATGCTTGTCCCCATGGACTAGAGAGGGAACACAAGTACCAACTCAGTGCTCTGTATTTCGTGGCAAGGACAGGTACCAAAGGGCTGTTCCACAGCATCCGAACTACTCATAAAGGCCTCTAAAGCACCAGCAGTACCTACGCATGCGTGGAGCCAGGTCCTGAGCAGAAAAAGGGTACATCAGCGTGGAGAAGTGCCACGGACCGGCAACCAGAGCTGACTGCTTTAGCACCAGCTGCGTTACAGCACTACACACAACACTACGGTATTGTAGTGTACAATACTGCTATGGTGGGATAATAAGCCACAATCTGGGCTGGAGGCAGCTTTCCCGTGTCAATGCTGTTTAACTTCCTCAAGTCTTGCAGGTAATTGCTACAAAAGTAAAAAGCACATGTGCCATAACAGCTGCCACAAGTTTGCCATTATTCGATTAACAAACTGCAGAGGTCTCTCCTGTCTTTTTCTGCACAGTGTTTCTGTTTCTATTTGAAATTGGTTTTGTCACTGGTGACAGATTGCAAACTACCTTACCTTACCTAAGGAAGCTGACCGCTTTAGGCTCTGCATCCATTACTGTCATTTAACACATTGGAAGAAATGTAGAAACAACTGCTGCTTCCACACAGTGTGCTGCAACCTTCCTGAAACAAAATCAGATGTGATGTTTTGACAGTGAGCATTGCTTAGTGTGTAAGGCTTCTGAAATTAGCCACTTAATATGCTGGAATCAGTGTACAAACTACAAATAGCTGCCTGCTTTCTCAAAATGTTGAATAGTTAACTTCACAAGTTCACTTTCACTAATCTTCAGAGAGGAAGAACAAAGAGTTTTTGTCCTTTGGGGGAGGGAAAAAAGTTCTGCCTGAAATAGGCATCACTGAAACAAAAAGCCTGAAGTGTGGCAACTTCCTGGAACTACACATGAATAACACAGAGCAGAAATACTCAATGCTATTTTTCAGGAGGCACAGACCCCTCAGGAGCTTATGGCACTTGCAAAGTCACACACACAGGATATGAATTTGCTTTTTCTTGTTCACTTTGGAGGCAACCTCTGCAGCGCCTGGTTGGAAACCACAGATCTAGGACTTCCAGAAGAAAGGAAAGGACTGAGTCTGTCCCAGTTTCTGGGTAGTGGGAATGAGCAGACTTTATGAAAAAATACATTTTGTCACGTAAAAGTTATGTATAGATTACAAGAGGTAGATGTCTGACCTCAGTGTCTGAGCTGAAAGGACAGGAAGGGCTGTAGGGCTGAAAGTTGTGCTTTGCTTCATCTTATAATTCTTGCTGCATGGCCTTTTTTTTTTCAAATGAAGTAACCATTCATAGAGATACCAATCTGGGTCACTGAACTCAAACCATTCCTCAAGCAATTTATCCTCAAGTAATGTTAAAGAAAAGCTCAAGTGATTTTGAATCATTGCTGTACCTCATGATCTTTTATTCATTATTTTTGTGCAATATTTGATTGTATCTTCTGCACATTTGCTCAAATGGAGTTCAGTTGCAATCAGGAGCTGATGATTTGTACTGGTTTTCAGTGATCGGCCAACATCCGAAAGGGGAGACATGGACTCTGATCTGTCCCCTGCCCCAGTGGTTTCTTAAAGCAATGAGTGCAGAGAGAGCACGTAGGTGTCCATCACAAGTACAGACTTATTTGGGAAGGGGGAGCTATTTAGAGCTTGTGTCATCAGCCAGGCTTCTTTTAGTGTTAAGTATTTTTATATTTTGTGAACAATTTCCAGGAAATCACTATCCAAAAAGTTTTCTTAAAAGAAATAAGTTGATTTGGGGGTTTGAGAGTGTTTTTACAAATATTTGTATTTTTACTCAGGTTAGTAAGTGAGGCACATGCATTATTATCTGCTGGTGGTTCTTTTTCCTTCTTCAGCCTCATGAAGCCCCCATCTCATTTTTGTAAGGACAAGTCAGACAGTCTCTCCCCAACTTCCTTGAGTGTAATGCAATTTAATGCAGGTCATGCAATCTAAGAAGCACTTACATGGCTGAGCAGCTGCATTTTCTGTTCTGCCTTACACTGACAAGGCCTCTTCAGATAAGGGAATTGAAAATTTCTGAAGATATTTGTGCCTTGTGATTAGAGAGGCAGTTTATTACAGCCTCAGACCTTGCCACCTGCAACTTCTGTGTTAGCACTTCAGGTGCTAACACAAGGAGTAGGGGGAAAAAGAAGACATAAATGCAGCTATATTAGATAAAACTACCGGTAGAAGGGCAAAAGCAGTCTTGCACAATGTTACAGACTGACACCGTAGTCTTTTCTGGCCAATTTACAGAAAAATGCTGAAATGGAGTTCCTGGTCTAGCGTAGCCTCTTCATTTATCAATATGACTTTCCCTCCTGATTGTGGGAAATTTGGCAAACATGGTTTTTTTGCAGAGCAAATTTTGGGAGTTTCAAAAATACTAAATCTATTTATCAGTCTAATCTATTGAGATCTTTCTCAAGAGCCTTTCTGTATAAACAGTGTTCAGCCATGTCTTTTAATTTGAAGAGGCTTATCCTATTCTAAACAGGTTTTCCATGTGTACAACTTGGCAGGTATTTTATATTAAGGGACAAATTAACCAACAAACATAAAGAGGAAATATTAAGCTCTCTTCTCTAGTGAGCTCACTGAATGTATCTCAAGTGTTGAAAGAGAAGATTAATGATAGCTCTTTTTTTCTACAATTGAAGGTGAAAAAGATTAATTTATTTATAGGACTGTTTATGAAGAAAGAAGTATTGGGGGAGAGACTATACTGAAAAAAGAAAAGGATTTTTTTCTCTTTGTTTCTGCATACTAACTTCCCAATATTTTCTTGTCATTTGCAAGTGTCCCATGACTCCATGTCAATGTTCTTCATCCCACACTGATAAGCACCCTCGCATGCTGAAGAGTTTGGTTGTGGATGCTATGTTCTTAAGAAAGAGACAGGATCTCTGGAGACCAGAGTCCAAATGTGTCCTGCATGCATGAGCAGTGATCGCCCAGATTCCCTGTTTCAGGTAGAAAAAGGTAAAAGTCAGACAGAGGTGCTAAAAGCTAGGTAGAAACTCTGCATCTGATTCCTAAATCCTTGTTTTTATAGGTTATTTTCTTGGACTAGGCAGGCTGGCTGTTTAATGATTCAGTAGGCTCTCACTAAAAATATTTGGAAGTCTCGATGTTACATTAGCTTATACAAACAACATTATTACATTCTCACTACTGCTTTCCTCCCCTTCTCCCTGTTGCATCTTCATCCTATCTAGGTCCTGGGCTCTGACTGTCAGGAATACATCCATGTGTATTTGAGGAGTGCCAAAATATCATGAGTACCACTTCTGTTTTGACTTAGGATCTGGTATAATATAAAAAATGAATGATAATATCAGCTCCCAGACCCTTTCGAGCATTGGGTAGGTGCATTCTCTCATCCTCCATGGGCAGTTATCATCAATTTATGATTAGGCTCAGCTACTTCACTGTAGGATTCTATACAGTTTTCCAGCTGGCATATAAACCATACTTTCTTAATATTGTCAGAAACCATATCTTTCCCTCTCTAAGGTATTCCATTGATGTATTACCCTCATGTTTTCTAGGATAGCCCAATTCTACACTTTCATGTTTACAGAAGTTGCTGGATTCACCTGGAGTAGTGACTCCAAGGATGGTGTAATTGCAATGTGAAGGTCTAACACACTGCAGTATTAAAATGGTAAAAACTCCAGTAAAAACCTATGCCCTTGTAAGGAAAGTTGTTCCCTGGAATTACCTGGAAGTCATTAAGGCACTTGTTAGCCCATTAATCAAACAGGGAGGCTAGCACTATTCTCACAATTTCCGGCACTCACCCTTGGGTGAACCTGAGCGGTGAGCCAGTCATGCTAGTTGTGATAATAAAAGGTATTTTTAAACATTACACTGCATTCTTTGAGATCCTTGAATTAAATATGCTAAAATACTTGAATATAGTGCCAGTAAAGCAATATATACTATGGGTATATGGTAACCAGCTTTAAGCAAGAGGGAAAGATACTGTGAGCTATCATGCAAGCATCCCAGGCGTACCTTACAGGGTCACGTGGCACCCACATGCCATTTTTGTTTGTTATGTATCTATTTGCAACAATTGTTTTTAGGATATTATACTGAAAACCTTTTCCTATTTCCAACACACATTCATTTGCATTCACAGGGGACCATGCTTTGCCGTTGCTGCTAACTGGATGCCGAACAGTATTTTCTTTTTCCAGATAGAGGTATTGCTCAGCAAAGGAATTTGATTGCAAGCCCATAGCTACCCAGTAGGAATGAGGAATCATTTCTTATTGTCTCTCTGCAATTTTGACTTCAGTGAAATGCACAGGGTCTTATATGTAACTTCCATTATCTGGGCTGGGAAAGTCTTTGCTGCTTTCCCATGGTTGTGTTATTCTGCTAGAAGAGCTGCAAAAACATGGCTGCGTTCATAGGCTTTTTAAACATTTTTTCTGACTTGCCCTGGGTCTGCTTCGAGTTTAATTTGGAAACCTTTCCAACTCAAAACTAATCAGGGTACATGTCTCTGGCATGAGGCAATTCTGTAGAGACACACAAAGCTACCTCCACTTAAGAGCTATAGGGTATGGTATTATGTCTCGTAGACATTCCTCAAGCTGTGCCAATTTTTGCATGGTGCCTGCATAATAAAAAGTTTGTGCATATTGTATTATAACTGGGATGGCCGTTAAAAGGATTTCCATGTTACTGAGAGGACAAGGTAAGGTCTGCTAGAAGTTTGTGCCAACTGAACATCCTCGCTTTAACTTTTCATTCATGGTAAGAGGGTGTGCTAGGGCCATTCCAAAAATAACCCCTCTGCTCCGATGGACAGGGAGGCAGAGTTTAAATCCTAACTCGCCGAGTCCTTTTTAAAAATCAAGCCTATACTAATCCCATTTTGCAGCTTGCTATGGTTGGAGACATTGTCATTAACACACAGACATAAAAGAATACCCTGACATCTGCCCTGGGCTGCACTCAAAAGTTCATGCACAACAACAGGGCTCAGTTAAATGCTCAGTTTCTGTGAATATCTTGAAAATTTGGCATTTCCAGTGGTCAGACACGCAAGTTAGGTGCTCCACACAGCTTTTTGCAGACTGCTGCTTTGCAAATCAGACTCTACAAAGCCAGGAGCAAGTCAGGAAAGCAAGTGAGGCAAGGGGCAGCCTGGATGACTGCTTGTGAAACCCTGCTATTGGAAACAGGCCTTGTGCCAGCTTTTCCTTTTCTGTGATGTTTTCCTTTCAGGTTTGAGTCCACTGCCTACCTCTGCCTCTTTTGAAGATTTTTTTTTCCTTTGAACATTGCGTTCTTGCTTCACAGGGAAGCAGAGCCATGGGAGCACCAGCAAAGAAAAAAAAGAAGAGTGTTTGTAGCTCCAGCATCCAGAGTTCTGGCCTCTCACTTAATTTGCTTTGGGCTCCTCACACATATTCAAACCCCTTACAAGTCCAGTCGCTGCTGGCAGCAGTGAGTTTGCCAGTTCCCAGTTTCTCTGAGCATTAGAGGTATTATTAAGGCATCACCCGCTTCTGCAAAAGAAGGAAATTACTTGGAAACCTATGTAGCAATTTCAACCTAATTTCTTTAAAAAGATGGGGAGGCTTTTTCTTCTTTTTTTTTCCTTAAAAAATTAGGATCTCAGCTTGATAATGCCTAAGAAACCCCTGAAACGCTTGCTGAGCTGGTTGAAGTACATAAGCCTAAATTAGATTCTCTGCAGGCAGTTAGAGAAACTTGAATCTAGCATATTGATCAGTTAAGAAGCGTGGCTGTTGAAAAAACATGGTGATGTATAGCCATGTTTCACAGCTCGTGAGTGGTCCAGGTAACAGAACAGAGCAGTAAAAGGCCTGCATTAGTGTTAAAGGGAGCCATATTTTTGTCTTGAACATAATCTTTTTCCTGCAATCCATATGCCCCATTTGGAGGGCTATGTCATGTCTTAGGCTCCACGTCCACACCAGGAAAAGGGAATAAAAACCTTTCCTAAGCCAAATGTCCCTCTGAAGTTCATCAGACCATCACACCGGCTGTCCCTTCTCTGTGACGCTGGCTAGCCCAGCGAGGCCCATCCGGTGCTGCTGCCCATCACCAGCAACTTTCTGAGAAGCACCCAAGGCTGGGCACCTCCCCAGCCTCTGGTAGGGCATCTCCACATGAAGTGCACAAAGCCCCACCGAGGACTGTCCCAAAGCCAAGCATAACTTTGAGTATTCCCTTTGTTTTCTCTGGGGGAATGGGAACCCTGTGCTTCCCAGCTAGCACAGCGAAAGATGCACCATCTCCTGTCGGTTCCTCTGGAGCAGCAGCTGTGTGCTAAGTTGCTTGTGTTTGCAGACATCTGATGTTTAAATAACACTATACAATTTTAGTAGACTGTGCACCCCAAGGAGTGTACTTCTTTGGGATGAGTACATATTTTGAAGCACGTTTTCAACAGAAGGTGAAAACTGCATGGAAAGTGGAAGATATTGCAACTGCCATGAGCAGTGGGTGCAAAACCAACATCTTCCAACAGACTCAGCAGTTTCATAAATGAGATTCCCAGCGTGCCATGGCTGTGTACTGATGGCACAAATATCTGCGGCCAGGATGAGTCCAGCAAAGCTGTGCTACTTCTCTGGATTTCCCAAGTGCAGCATAAATTCCCTGTGAAATGGAGAACTGCTACTTTTTTCACTTTCAGAGAGAAATCAAAGCACAGAGAACCCAAGGAAAGAATCACAAGGTGTGGCTGAGCGTGGATCTGCCTTTTAGGTATTTAAACTCATCTCTTTACTCCTCAGACTCGCCTTTCAGGAGCCATTTAATCCCAGAGACAGCCGTGTCACTGTAGCAAAAGAATAACTCAGAACAGATTCTTGTTAGAGAATTCAGCAGGCAAATAAAATCATGTTGATTTTATCATGTTGTATTTTATATAATAGTTTGTAGGAAAACTGCATGGTACTCCCTCCATGTATTTTCTCACCAGCACAAGGACTAGATACAAGCTGGCGATTCCAGTTTGTGACAACTATGACAGAATGAAAATTATTTTGCTTGCATAGGAGAAAATGAAAGAGTTCAGAAAAATTTTGTTTGGATCAGTCAGATATATTTTGTCTTCATCTTTTCATCTTAAAGTTGGAACTGAATAAATGACAATAAAGTCAGAAATTGGCAATTGGTTATTGAAAACTTTGCTCGCTGCTCATTTTAAAAATAAACAAACAAACAAACAAAAATAGGCCATTAATGGGCCAGTTTGCATTCTAGCTGAAAACTGGTAACTGGTTTCATTACTGCAATTTATAAAAGAAAGGTAGTGCACAAGAAAAAGACATAATCTTCTATAGAAAATTAAAGATGCCAAAATAAGACTTTTTTGTGTATCACTTTTGGGTCTAGACTAGTCTGCTTCTTCAGCAGAGGAATACAGTGCTGGAAAGTTTTTTAACTTTTTAAGAGCTCTTTTAAAATAGGGAAGGGAATGAGTCTAATGGAGTGGACGCCTAGCATGGGTTTTCTGACTCATACTCTGGGATGGGTGGGAGGTTGAGCAGCTGATTTACACACAGCCCAGGACCTCTCTGGGCTTTGTGGGGACCAGGAGGAGAATGTGCTCCTTCGTGGCCACAGCAGAGACCACTGCCCCAGGAGCCAAGGCAGTAAGTCCTCCTTAAAGAAGAGTTGGTGCCCTACAGGATAAGGGGTAATTAACACCCTTGTTTTGTCACATAGGATTCGTCTATAGGAACAATCACTGTCTTATTTCCCTTGGTGAGGGCTCAGCAGAAGAGGAAAGGTGCTGAAGTTTGTGACTTACTTATAGTTTTTATAAAAAGAAAAGATTCTCTTAGTCTGTAGTATCTACATTTCTCCCTCCATTACTTTTTGCATTTCCACATGTAAACCAAAGACACTTTCAGCCATGATGGATATTTTTTGGGTTACAAATTGAATCTCAGGACTGGAAGCTGCACAAGGAAGGCAGTGTACATAGCAACCTGCCAGAGACACCAAGACCAAAGTTCCTGCTAACTTTTCTGTACAAGAGAAATCTGAATATAAATTTGGAAGCAAAGTACAGAGACAATCAAACTCCTCATATCCTAAAATAAACACATCATAACTACAGAAACTCAGAGGCAGTAGCTCTGGTTTAGGTGTATTAAAACAATCTGGGGTTTTTTTCTCAGGCTGCAGCAGGGGAGCAGCAGATTCTTATCTCTGTTGGTACAAGCTTCTGAAGGCAGGACAGTGATACCTGGCTTAAAATATGGCTGTGTGTCTGCAGGAGTGGTTTCAAATAGTTTTCCCTTCCAGTGAACAAATACAAAGACAGCCTAGTAATCCACTTCAGTATCTTTAATGATTGGCTTCTGTCTGTTCTGCCCTTCCATTGGGTCTAATTTCTTTGTAAAATGAGATGTTTTAATCCTCACTGTAGGCAGGGTCACACAAACTGATCACAGTTTTCAAGTTTGCAGCATCATTTCATTATCGCAGGCAATGCTATTAGAATAAACCAAGAGATCATAATCTCTGTTTCTCTGCTGACGCGAATGTTACACCAAGCAGGACAGGGCATTTGAGAAATCTTAGAATGAAACTAAAAACTTAATCCTCCATGCAAACCACTGCCACTTTAATGACTTTGCTGCACAAGCCGTAACGCTGATGGAAACCCAGAGCAGAATTCAGACTGGCTTTAAATATGTGCAACTCATTCCTTCTGCTCCCCCAAGTCATCAAAAGAGGAACACAGAGACACACGAAATGATTCATGCAGGAAATCCAGAATACTGCAGAATTTATCCCTCTGCTGTGACAAGCTCATTTTAGCTTCGTGCGGTTTATTTCCAATGCAAATAGCTTTCAAGAGAAGACACTGCATCCGTGTTTTACCTAGGTTATTGGGATGTAGTGCCAGTGATAGGGGCAAAGATTACCAAATACAGTGCTGTATTTCACAAATTCAAACCTTCAAGCTGGAGATGTCAGCACTCCAGACAGCCTTTACACAGGAGTTATGTTTGAATCAATGAAGCGTCTCCCTGAAGGACTACTGGGCTGGAGACAAAGGTTAAGCAGTGCAAAAAGAAGCAATCACAGAGAAAAATATATAACAAAAAAAGAAAGGAAGAACAAAAGAAAAAGGCAGAATATTTCAGCTTGGTACTTCTTTTGTATTTTTTGTTTGCCCTAATAATTTGTATTGCTCCTGCAGTCACTCTCTGCTGTTACTGGCCTGAAAGTCCTCTTTGCATTTCTAGTTTTTGAGTGAAATCCTGGGAAGAGGGAGGGAGACCAGTGTGGTTTCTCATCAGCAACCAGGGATTGCCTGTCAGGGCTTTCCAGGGGTATGGCGCAAGTCAGGGCTGCCCCTGGGTGTGCCAGGGATGCAGGCAAAACCTGATGTCCTTCCTCTCTGAGGTAACAGAAAGCCAAATAACGTGAAGCATATCCAAGTCCTTTCAAGCCACAGGCACCTTCCTGGCCTCTCAACGGTCTCACAATCGCAGTGTCTTCTCCTGCATACGCTCCTCTGAGGGGCCCCACATTTCTCATCGGTGAGGGAGCTGGCAGGGTCAACCTCCTCTGAGCAGCCCTCTGGCCAACCCAGAGGGGCAGGACCCATGAGCGCTGGCATAGCATGTCTATTCTGGTCTCCAAACTTCCCCCTTTGACTAGACTGAACCTCAGTACAGAGGCAGTCAGCCCGGCTTGCTGCTGCCTGGTCCAGGGGAGGACCAGGGAGCACCCAGACACCCTGCACCCTGTGCTAGGAGCAGGAAGTCACGTGATGCAGCTGAGGAACTTAAAAGGCAAGGGATAGAAGGACCAAAGCCACCTCATCCCCTTTTCCTCCCCTCCTGTATGAGTAGGGAGAGAAACCACTCCTGAAGGACACCAAGGGCAGGTTTCCTTTGCTGCTCTCTGAGCCTGCACTTGTCTGTTGCACTGCTTTAAAAAGCCAGTATCTGGTTGCAAGGCACTGAAAATGGTAATGAAGAAAATATAACTGTGGCTTAACTGACATTTGCCAGCATCTGCATCTTGTCTTGAAATTCAAAACATTGTTTTTGGGAAATGAGTACGCTGTGATGCATAAATAGTCCTTCTGGAGGGTAAAGCTGCCTGTGCAGGGTTCAAAGCCAAGGGTAGGAGGGAAGCACCCACTCACACAGGTACAGCAAACCTTGGTGTCGGCTCCCAGCTGCTGGCCTTCACCATCCTCACTGGCAGAAAGGGAGCTCAGCACCAGCAGAGGCACAAATGCTTCAGCATTATGGTAAAGGGCAGGGTGATGTGAACTTCCTCAGCTTTAATAGAAGTTTCATAAAGTTCAGCTCATTTCTGAATGTTTTAGTTCTTTGTGATGAAAAAAAATCAGCATCCCTTTTCTGTAAGAGTAAATTTACACTTAGTGTAAAGCATGAAAATGTAACCTGGATGCACCTGCATAAGACAGAAATTAAGCACAAATTAACAGAAAACAGAATGGCTTTTAAGTAGCATTTTAATCCACTCCTATTCCACAACTACATCTTCTGAAGGCTTGGCTTGACAGCTCTGAAGATAAAAGGCACAACACTTTCTAGAAACAGTGCAAAGGCTTTTAAAAGGCTTTCAGAGCCTTTTAATCCTACTTTTGTGTTCTGACACTCTTCCTCGATTAAATACTTCCTCAGCATCAAAGATGCCCTTGGCATGGCACTTCTTCCCAGAACCACCGCAGTCCTGCCTGCATCTTTGGGTGGGTTTCTCTGCTGAATCCTGTGGATTTGCACAGCAGGGGAGAGAAGTATGATCAATAGGCTTGGGTTTTGTTTCTTTTAGCCTTTTCAGGCATCAGAACATCCCATGTGTAATTTTTCCTATAGATTTTGGCAACCCCATTTCTTCTCCCCTTTGGTATCTGTTTGGCTGATACTCACTGGTGTTTCTCACCATGACTGCTACTTGGACTTGCACTATCCACAATCAATTTGATAAACAAACTTCCCAATACTGCCAACACAGAACTGCCTAGTAGGTTGGTTTTGGTTTTTTTCCTAAAATGCTTTTGTTTCCCTCTTTTAATTCCATGGCAAGTTTTGCTGACTGTAGTCTGTGTTGCATGGTAGGGAAAAAAATGGTAAGAACAGTCTGTGACCCTAGGAGATATGGAAGGAGACAGCAGTAACTCTTCTATACAGCTTTTTCTCCTTCAGGCAGCACACAGTGATGGGGCACATGGGAGGCTGAAGATAAGTTAGAGGAGAAAAAGGAAGCCAGATTAGAAAAATAAAGGCAATTTCTCCTTGGGGATGATCTCATATCTGAAGAACTGAACTCTCACTTCCTTGTCCTTTGTCTTCTGCTTGTTGTTACCAATGTTGACACAGAAGTCAGGAAGGAAACAGAATGAAACAATTTTAAGGAGATAATGTTATTTGCAAATATCTGAGAGTGCTAGTAGGAATCACTGTTCTCCTCCTCTGCTAATAGGTTTTTAACAGTTTCTTCTTAGCATAACCTAAAAATGAAGGAACTGTCAGAGGAAGGTTGGGTTCCTTGTGTTTGATTAAAAGTAGCAATAGAGACTGATGTTGGAGCAGCCATTTAACTAAGGCTGACTCCACACAGAAGAGATGCAATTCAGCTGCTTCCAATACCCGCCCTAAAGCCACAGTCTTAGGACTATTTGCTCAAGACCTAGTTCCTGTAGCTTCTTTTGATGGTGGTGGTGCCTGCATGGCTGCACCCCACTGCTGGCTCCCCAGGCCCCTCCGCGGGTGTGAGCAGAGGCACAAGTGGGCTGGGCAAGGGGAGGGCTGAACTTCAGCATCTGTGCGCAACCCAAACACAGCAGCTGCTGGCAAAACAGTGGAAGATCTCCTCCTCCTCCAAAAGTAGAAACCTTTGTAGCAAAAAAACCTCACAGCTATGAGAGAAGTCCCAGACACATGGCATCACATCTGCCTGACAAGAAAATGGTGCTTTAGCGAAGTTTACTACAGCCCCCTCCCTGCAGTGCACAGGGGGAACCCACAGCAGCATCACCCCAGAACCTTCAGGGTCCACCACCCGCAAGGGCCGCTGTGGCCGGGAGCTCTGGCCCAGGTGTGCACAAGCCTGGCTGCCCTCACTGCCACAGGGCTCTCCACTTGCCTCAGGAATGAGTGTTCCTCTTAAAAATACAACCCACAAATTCCTGGTGTTTCTGCATGTCCCTGCAGGGGATTTATAGGCAGTTTTAGCCTTCAGAGCTTGGAAGATGAATAATAAAAAGAAATACTTCTTGGGAATTAGATTCTAGATAACTCACACAGACACGCTGGGCTGTTTGCTATGTCAAGGGAAGCTGAAATACCTTCAGATTGAAAACGAAAGAATCCGGCCATGTCAAGCAGGTTATAGCATGACCATAAACAGCAAGCAGCGCTTTGGTTTACAGGACAGGTTTGCTTTGCTTTTCAGTGGACCTGTGCCATTTCACAGCAGCCAAAGCCCCTGCTCCACAGCACCCTGTAAAGCACATGGCAATCATGGGCTTGCAGCTCCTCTAATTTTCAGGCAGCCATATTACTTGAGCTGGAAGATTGAAATGGCAAGCCATGAGTGAAATTAGTGTACTGTGCTAGAGGAAAAGCATTCAGGCTGACTGCAAGTGCCGTGCATAAGTATGACACCGTTCTCTCCTGTTTAGCAGTTCTTTCTCTTTATACTCCATTTACGCTATATTAACTATTTATAAGAGATCACTTTAAATCCCCCTTGCAGTCAGCATGCGTACATCTCATCTGAAGACTCAAGGCTATTTGTTGAGGCTCCATAATCATGAAAGCAGACTGTGGGTAATTGTTAATGTGAGGGTTTCAACTGAACAGGTAAAAAGTGTTTGTTTTAAGTGGCTTTACAAAAAAAGCTATTTTTCCATCTGTCCTCTCTTATTTATGCGCAATCCAAATTAATTTAGGTAAGAATGCTAGCATGTGCTTTAGAAATAGATCTTAAGCTGGGGAGAATCAACTGAATTTCATGTTTTGGAACTGGAAAATTACTTTTTGCCCATATGAAGAGATACTGTGTGTGCTGTGCCTGCGAGGAGCAGCACGCAGTGTGGCACTGCACCCTGTTGGTCTGCTGCGTTATCGAAGCCCAAGTGCGTTCTCAGTACAAGGCAAGGCAATTTTTTTTCTATTCAACCTTTCTTTCAGCCGACCTGTCTCCAAATGCAACGTGGGGACAGATGGGAACAAAAGAGAAAGAAACTCATGTCCTCACAGAGAAACTGTGACCTACAAAGGTGAGAAGAAAAAGTTGGATTAGAAAAGCAGCCAAGATTGAAGTGTCCCCACTCACTAGTTAGTGGGTGGAAGCAACAGAAAAAATAATGAGCAAGCAAGGAAAAGAGGAGAAATGACGTTTTGGGAACCTGGTGTCCAAACTCAAATTTCAGAAAAGGTGATGACAAAGGTGCCTGATTCAGCATTATTGCCTGAGTACATGGCCACTGAACTCATTTTAACTCAGAGAGACAACATTAGAGCGACCTCCCAGCAAAGCAGGAAGAAGAGCCTTCCTGGAGAGGGGCCAAGGAGAAAGACGCAGGTGCCCAAGGGCTGGCAGGCTGCAGAAGAAGGCACATACACAGGCTCAGTGCTAGCATGAGGTGGATAGCAGGATCAGAGAGAACAAACATCTTACAAAACCATCCAGCAGAGAGGTTCAGAGGCAGACCCTCACTTCTGTGCAGAGAGATTTGCCAGTGCACCTCACCGATCATTTGATCATATGCTTTTATGCCATTAACAGTATTTTTTACAGCTGAGTCAAGAAACAGGCCATACTCATCAGGGAGCCTTCTCCCAAGCAGTCTGTAAAAGTAAACTCATCCTGATGGAGCCAATGATTCAGTGATTGCACAAGGCTGCAATTTGACATAGCTCAACAATGTCGTTAACAGCTCTTTCCTAATCCAGTCCTACTGATTATCCGTGTTGTGCCAGATAATCTTGGTGGGGACCTCACAGTCATTATGAGATCATCAGTGGCTGTTACATCCTTGCTTGCTTCTGTGCTGCCACCCACTCTCCCCACCTACAGAGATCTATCAGAGCTCCTGGTCCTGTCTGGCCTTAGCTTTAATCAGTCTTGGCCTGAGTGACTTACCCTAAGGCTAAATAGAAGATAAATAAATGCCAGAGACAAGCAGCTGGCCACACTCGCTTCTGGACCTTAAGGGAATGGCTTTTAGCATGTTTATTTGGTGAAACCACAGTCTTTTATAGCTGTTAAATCTGCTGCATTGTAACTGTATCAGAAAGGACCTGAAGATAGGATTATTATTTTGTTGTCCTTAAAACAAAAGTTTTGGTGACTCCTGTCTTATTACTTACCTGGAATTTAAACTAAGATGCAGTACAAGTTGCACATGCCTGAGCATTCTAGTGCCCGCTTCTCACATAAGTGCATGATTTGCCATGATTGGCTGTGACTGACTTAATACATGAGACTAAATCAAGGAAACTGAAAAAAGAAAAAGGAGGAATGGGGTGGGATGGGATAAGGGAATATCCACCACTCAAATGGCATTGATATTGATGCTTAAGTTGTGTTTTCAGGTTGCATATGGTAGCTTTTCCCTTGGATCTCTAGACTTGCAAAGGAACAGAAACAGGAGCCATTCTCCCAGTCGATACCCCAGGGGCCACTCCAGGACCTTCCTCCTTCTGCCTGCACCCAGCAGGCACCATCTGGCTTTGCAGTTGAATGCAGAAAGCATAAGAAGCCATTGCTGTCAAACTCAACGCAGAGCAACCAGCACCATTTTCAAACATGCTTCCCTTTGCTTTCACAGCCTTGACCTTTGCATCTGTCTGCTGCAGGTGACCCTGCCCCAGGACACAGGCCAGCCACAGCCTGTGTTTGTGAAAGTTAAGCACACCCAGAAAGTTTCTTGAGAATTCCCTCTTGTCCTCAGTCAGCAAAGAGCAAGACAGCTCTCCCCATCCTCTGTGATTAACAGTCAGACACAATTTTACATCTTTGAGCACTGCGAGGTAGCTCAGGGCAGAGCAGCGTCTTCTGCTGGGGTCACGTGTAGGAGATGGGACTTTCCTCAGGGGGTTACAGCTAACCCCAGGGCAGTTTTGGCATTCACAGTCTCTGTTTCAAGGGATAGCTTCACAAGGGCCAACGCTGACTAATGCTTCACAGTGAGACAGCTAAGCCCTTGGCCTCTTTCTTGTGTGTCATCTACTTCTGTTCCCTGCTAAAGTTCACATTTATTGGGTTCAAGCAAAGGGTAACAGCAGGTATTCAAACTGTGTCTAATCAGAAACAGAGCTGCGAAACTCCCCAGCTTCAGTTCTCTTCTGCTCTAGCAGGTGCCAAACCGTCAAACCTCTGCCAAACAAGCAGAGCCAAACAAGAGTTGTGCGAGGTGGTTTAATGTGCAAGACCTTCAGCGCAGGAACACAAGAGTGGAAATGGTGACCTGGCATCGTATTTATTGCCTACTCCTTTTGAAAAAAACAAGAGAAATTTTAAGTTTCATTTGACTACCCACCTGAGGCAGGCAAATGTGATCTAGATCCTGCAGGACAGTGGTCTAGATCCTGCAGGACAGTGGTCATAAATATTGCCATATTTCAAATCACTGAGAACAGGCTTACTTCTATTTGTTTTCAGTGGGTTTTTTTCATTTTTTCACCTTGGTTAGATATTTAATGCTGTTTCTTCCCGTGTGAGCTAAGTTACATCTTTCTGCTCCCCTTGTGACATGCACAGATACCAATAACTTATCCTACTGTTCAAACAAGAAAGAAAATTTATCTATATTAAGCTGATTCAATGTTTTATGATATCTCTCACCCCTCACCCTCAGCAATGAATATCAAGGCAAAGTTTTGATCACTCTGTCTTGCTTCAGACCACCCTAGAGATGTTATTAGCACATGATGAACATAACCTCTCTTGCTTTATTATTTCATTACAACTCTTAATTCTGTGGGAGTGCAGCCAGCTAGTGGGCGACCTCCTGTGATTAGCTTGCAGATTTGCAGGGAAATCTGGGCAAACCCTGGTGCTTTTAAGAATTCAGTGTTTCCCCACATTAAATTCACCACACAGTGATCCAGCGGTGCCAGCAGATTTGTTGAGCCATGTGGCATGCAGACCTTGCTGGGGATCATGGTTTTTTGGGGAACCAGTGTAGTTTTGCTCAGGACCTGTCATTCGGATGGCCAAGAGGCATGGTCTCTTCTGGGAGTGCTGTCCCAAATCTCCATGACAACAGATTTGGGATGGAGATGTGGCACACTGGGTGTCAGAAGGTCACAGAGGTAAAAAAAAAAATGTATTGGGGGTGAAAGAGCAGCTGAGGAAGAGGTCAAGGGGCAGCTTGCAGTATCTTCAATCATACTGAAGTTTGAGTTACTGGCTCCATGTGCTGGGGCTTTTAAAACAATTTTGTGAGAGATGATTGCCATAGAGAATTAATGTAGTCAAATCCTGTGTATTTCTATCTGTTATTGCTTTTTTTATTACTGTAGTGGGGAATACGGAGAGCAAAAATACATTTCTTGCCCCACAGACCTTGTGATCTAAATTCAGGATGAGATGAGAAGAAGCCTGGCAGACAGACAAAAGGTGACGGTACCGAGTCCAGCTCCTTAGGATCCATTTCCAATGTAATTAATTTTTAGCTTAGTTTTCTAAGGAATTGGAGCTGTGCAATTGCAGTGGCTGCCTGTCCTCCTGTCTGCCTCCCCGCCCTGCAAAGTCTCCTGAAGCTGTCAGGCTATTTTTACCAAATCTGGCAAAGAAATAAAAGTCTCAAAGATACTTAACTCCTACAAGGATCACAAAATGCTGGTGACTGGGTAGAGCAGAGAGTGCCCCAAAGGATAGGAAAAGGTATCTCAGCCCTCATCTACTGCAAGAGGCATCGCCCTGCTGAGTGAGCTGCATGGGCACGCTGCACATCAAGCAGCACACACATAGTTCTGAACCCGACAGAACATATGTTTCCTCTTGAACTGCCAAAAATATAGAGGTATGAGAGGAAAATGAAGTACCGCAGTGAGGAATTAGTGAAAACATGGTGTGCAGCTGAAGGAAACGAGGGAAATAGTAAGGGAGATGGAGGAGATTGGCCAGAGTTAGTTGAGAGCAGGGGCAGAGATGACGAGGAGGTGACCGGGATGATTGGGTGTGGGAGGATGAGTGGGGTGTGCAAAATGATTTGTGAGGACCCAGATTCTGTCTCTAGAGAAACTGCTTGGAAATAACTTTTGTGCATGTGACATAACATACCGGGCTGAAAAACGTGGCAAGCAGGTCCCTAATTTTGGCAGAAGAAACGCACAACAGAGCCAATAGCAAATCAACATCTGCCCCCTTGGTAGGAAATACTGTCAAGGAAAGGTGAGCCTGGTGTTCAGTGAGCCTCTCAATTTCACTCCCAGGGTCAGTGATAAAACCGCTGAGCAGTGGAAAAGTTTTGGAAAGTGCACTGAGCCTCACCTGCAGAGTTGCTACACCCGAATATGTGTGCTTTTAGCTTTCCTCCTGCTCCATGGGCACCAGCACAGCTCCCTGAAATGCTGCATTCAGGCTGTCATCCACCTGCAAATGCTCCCGGGCATCCGCTCCTGACTAAGATAAGGGAAGTTTTCCCACAGGTATGCCTGCCATATATAGCAGTTATGAAAAGACAAATAAACCATAAATATTTTATATTGTCTTCTGTGCACCTTCATTCTCACCCATTCTACAAGATAGCAATAAGTCTGACGTTCACTGCTGTAAGAAGCCTTGAATCACACCAGATGCCACCACGGCTGTCATTGTGCAGTCCCTGCCATCCTGCCATTCCTCATGAGTTCGGCATTAGGCTGCACTTGTTTCTAATGAGTGCTAATTCTTTTTCTTTTATGCGTCTTCTTAATGTGGGGGACAAACTAAGAAAGCCATAAGAACAGCAGAGAGAAGTGCATCTTTGCTTAGCTTATGCTGAACAGTAGTGGTATCACATACGAAGCAAGCCCAAATTCTGATCAGAGTTATTCTTCAGCAGTTTCATGAGAGCCAGTTGTATTTCTCACAAGGAATTGATAGTGGGACTAAAAAACAGAGAATGACAGGTAAAAATTATAGTTCATTGCATGGGGTAGAGGTTCATACAGAACATTTAATTGAGACTTTTACTTTACTCCACCATGCAAGAAAAATAGCTCTGCCTAAGGTTAGGTTTTACAATTCTGGGTTTTGCATTCATTTTTTGTACACAAAATACTTGTCAAGCATAAATGACTATGCTCCAGAGAGTGCAGTGTACTGCCAAATCCTTTATTATCCCCAAATAATTTCATCTGATCATATGGAAACCATGCTGAACTGCAAAAACCTGGATGCCATACAGGCAAGCTGCCAGGCAGGGTAAACCAAAGACATTCTGTCCTTGGGGTGGGAAAGGTACATGGCTGGCACAAGCTCTAAAACAGCAAAAAAAAAAATCAGCATCAGGAAGTATCTTGGCCAAGAGGAACTTGGCAGAACAGCGTTTTAGCTTTGCTGAGGGACTGTGTATGCCCATTGAAACAGGAACATCTGTGGAGGAAGGGCAGAGCGCACGGGTACAATGCAGTTTTATGGCAGCACTGCTGAGTCAGGGAAAGGGGCTCCAAAGGGCGGTGGTGAGGCCAGCTGGCTGGATGGCGAATGGAGCAGCCTTTGTGGAAGGGACCAAAAAGCTGACGAGGGCTCCATCATCCCCCATAACGGTGGCAGTAGGGATTTCTGAGGATTAGTGAAGCTTGCAGTTGAAGTATATAGGTGTGGCTTCAGGAAATACCGAGCTCTTTCTGGATCCCTAATCATTAAAAATTAAAAACCCTGAAGAATGTGAAATTCAGTGGGAATGAAAGACAGACAGAATACTGTTCACAAAATGAGGGGAGAAACTAAATGTATTTTGTATCTATATGATGGATTCCCACTGGATTCAGCAGTGCTCCTCATGGAGCTGCTCTCTGCAGAGCACAACAAAGGCTGGTTTCCTCTGAAATGTGTTGTGGTCTCCAGCAGAAATAGGTCTTAAAGATATTTATTTATTCTTTTTTAAAGTTATTAATTTATTCTATTAATTCTGCATATTTTATTTCACTGTACAAAACTTCAGGAAGTATTAAGTTTTCCCTTATTTACCACAGTTATGGAACAACAGTAACTACAGAGACATTGCTGGCTGATCAATTCCAAAGAGTAAAGTAATTTCTAACCCTGCACCCCTCTTTGAACTTCCCTGAGTAATTTCCATTGTTTCACATTTACCTGCTTAAGCCCAAAAATGTTCTCCCTTTCCCTTTTTCCACTCTTTGAAAGAGCCATACAAACAGCAGGGAAATGACTTCAGCAAAGCTATAAAATGGATTGTAGAGCCGCTATATCAAATGCCTTCCAAAACCCAGAGAAATACATTTTTTTTCTTATGTTTTCTAATATCATCACGGGTGTTACATTGGTACTACAATGGCAGGCAAGGCAGTTCCAGGGAGCATTGCAATTTTCAGCTGGCAATGGTCCTTCTGGTGTGTATTACATTTTAAGATGCTTTCCTGGCATCTAACAGCTGCCTTCAGGAAGATTTATACTCTATTTTAGTTTGTTTAATTTCTCTTCGCAGTTAATGTGCCTTTGTTATTGCCGTGTGGAGTTCATTAACTGCACCAGGAGATGGCAGCAATGAAACCACTTTCGTGCCCTCCATTCATAAATAAGGCTTCACGCTGAGCAGCAAGCAGTGACATGATGATATCCTTCAACATTTAAAAATTGGTTTAAAAATCAAGAAAATTGTTTTAAAAGCAGCAGTCTTCATAGTTGTAGACAAGGAAAGATGTTTAAAAAGTTGTGAAACGTGGGAAGAACTGTGTGCTCCCTTTCCAGCGCTTGAAGGTCCCTTTTCCAATGCCTCAGTTACAAAAATCAGGGATAGAGATGTCAATAAATAAAACCATCCAAAGGCATGGCTTTCCCAGGCTACCGTGGAAGGAGTCTAAAGCAGCCTTAATTTGTTTTATCTTCATGGCACACAACAAAATGCATTTGACTCTGGAGCAGAGGAGAACTGAGGAGATTCTGCAGAGAAATTATAAAGATCAGAAAAAAGTTTTGGGGCTGCTGGATCTTGAGTGGTGCCACCGATTTGGTGAGAAGAGGCACTGGGAGTAAGCTGTTTATTTAACTGTTTTTGCAAATCATGTGAAGAAACATGTAGAGCCAGGCAGAGCATTTCCTTAGGAGGAATGAGTGTTTACACAGACAAATTAACATACATATTTCCCACAGGACACAAGCATTATTAGAAATGTTATGAGCTTTGTCAGCAACCACTGAGGAAAAAAAGAATCTTATTTACCCTTCCAAATACGGACCAGTCTTCAGGGCAATACAGCTGCTTTACTTATTGACACGAGCGCTTGTGTTACAGCCAGGATTTATCATGCATGATAAATGCAAAACTGTCTCAGCTTCAGTTACATGCTTTTGCTCCCAGCATATTCTTTATTTTATTTATTTACTGTTCAGAATAAAGAACATATGGGGGCAATGAGCTCCCCTGCCGGGGGGAGTGTTTGTGTGCCCCTGAGCAGAAGGTGCATAGGAGTTGAGGGCCATGGGGAAGCCCCAGTGCTTCCCTGGGCTCTGCAGAGCAGCGATGGCAGTGCCAGCAATGGAGCACTCCGGCTGGCACAGATACTCTGATACATCCACGGCTTCCAGCACAGCTTTGGCAACCCCAGGCACGTGCCCCCACGAAAGGTTAGGAGGTTGTTGGTTATGTGCTCTCCTGAAAGGGAATTTGAGTAGTCAGAAAAGACAGTGGCCCCTCGTCACCTTGCTTGTTGAATGTGGGGATGTAAGTTGTCTTTGTGAACCAACAGGAACTCCTGTCCTGGAGAAACAACTGCTTTCATCGTCAATGCATCCTCACAGAAAAATCTGCAGCATGTAAATCTTTGGCTAATTGCTTGTTTTAATGAGACAGATAACAAAGTAAATCATGTTTATGGAAGTAAATCTGTCCTGCGTCATACTCTTTTCATCAGTTAGAAATTAGCTCTGACTACTGGAAACAAATGATGTTATGAGGTTTTATGGGGCTAGTCTGAGTTAGAAAGGCTAACATTTCCAGAAGGAATACATAGGTTTCATAGCTACAAGCCACTTCAATCATGGTAGAGATTTCTGAGCAATTTTGCCTTCTGAAATTTTAAGATCCACAACCCTCAAGGTGTGATGAGTTCTATTGCAAGAAAATCTCACTCTCAGAGCTGGCCCTTGTGCAAACCAGGTCAGCAATTATTTTGATGTAAAGCAACCCGATCTAAAAGAAGTGCAGATCAAAAGAACCCTCTTCTAGTTATACAAAAACCTGTAATTGTGAGGTTAGTTAATTTACAGAACAAAAGATCACAACCTCTGGGTCTGTTCAAAGTTTAAAATATTCTGTGTCCAAGACCACATGAGGAAAATGGACTTTTGCACCTCTAATTGTTCCTGTGGTTAGTCTGTATGAGCAGTGTCTTCTCCTAAACACCTCAAATGTAATTATGTCCTATTACTACCTGTGTCAAAAATTTTATTACACGCTACAGTGAGTGTTCATCCTACCTGAGTCTATAATAGTCTTATAGGTATATCTGTCTCTCTTCCTTATTTCTAGTCACTCAACTGCATCAAAAGGCAGCCAGATTTACATTTTAAGTGTGTTATTCTACTGCTCCTGAGATGTTTTCTAATAAAAAAAGGAAGGGATGGTACATGCAGCTCCACTAGTAAGTTGTTAATCTATAGGGTATGTCTCATTGCTCCAGCCCAATTTATATAACATACAAATAGACTGAAGACATTTAAAGAGATTTTAATAATACTAGGTACAATTATCAATAGACAAATTCTGTGGTGCAGGAAGAGGAAAACAGTGTCTAACTTTCCTCTGAGCAGATTTTCTTAATGCTGGCAGAAAGCGTACACAGTGGTGTGGTATCATACAGGAGCATGGGCAGCAGCATCCAAGGAGGGCCTGCTCCAGTTTTGCTCTGCAGGCTTTGCCCTGCAGAAGGAGGAAAGGGCACTTGAAGGCCTGTGAGTTCCATCCCTCTCCCTGCTGCAGGCTGGCTGCTGGCTGCCTTTTCAAGTTGCAGCACAGAGCTTCACTGTGAGCCTCCTTTAAAACGAGATGCCCTCTGAAATGCCTGAATTTAGATGCAGATGTATTATTCAGGCTGGAATAGTGACTAGCTCTTGCCAACATCACCAGACAAAAGGGAGCTTTCTGTAGATATAGCAGTGGAATCTCAAACCAAAAAAACCACCAAAACACACACAAATGGAAAACAACTTGAAAGAATTATCTTGCCCTTTCTTGTAGCTTGACCTATGAGCTCTCATAACCACAGCAGCCATATCTTATACAATGCCATTCTGCATTGTATTGTATTTCTTAAAATACCTTATCTTTTCCATTATCGCCTTGCCCATACTGTTTTCTGTCCTGAGCCCACTGACTCTGTGCTAGAAATAGCAGGGAAACCAGAGGAGCAGAGCTGCCAGATGCCAGGAGACCCCTCACTTGGACAGATCCTTACCCTCACCCAAATGCAGGCTGTTGTCCCAACCTGGCCGTGGCCCGACCCCTTTCCCATGGAGTGCCTGATAGCTGGGGCTGACAAAAAGGCAGTAAAAGACTGAAGAGGGCTTTGGTGCTGATGACTTGGAGATGAAGATTTGGCTTTTAATGGCATTACTGGCAGGTGTGGTGAGGTGCTGGCATCAGTCGGTGTTGTCCGCAAGGCAGAGGAATGCCGCCTGCGCTACACATTGTGATTAGTGCCTTCACCGAGCCAGCTCACAAGGCACTGCGTCTGTGGGTATTTCCACTGCGTCTCTGCTGCAATATTTGTGACAGCTCCCATTACAGGACATTTTGAACCCCCTCAGGAATTGGGGAACAATTCTTCCCATGCTGCTCCCTGCAGGGACAGCCATCAGAGGTGATGGCATGGAGACCACAGGGGAACCTCTGTGTTTGTTGAGAGATGCCATGTCCACAGTTCTCAGTGCACAACAAGGGTCTGCTAGGCATTATTTTAATAATTTTTCTCCTTATATGAGCAAGCAACCTGCTGGAGGTGGGAGATCTCTTGTGTGGAGTCTTACACATCCAAGCATTCAACGTGAAACTGATGCAGGGTCACATATTTTCCTCTCATCCTCTTTTTTTTTTCCTTTTTTATTACATAGTTTCTTCTTCCTCTTTCTTTCTTTCTTAAGTGCCTTTTGCTGGGAATACTCAAATATCAGGAAGACAGTATGATTTCACCCACACACCTCACCCCAAATACAATTATGCATTTTTGATGGTACACCTGTATTTACAACAGTTTCTCTTGAGAATCGGTATTTACACAACACTTCTCATGACAAAATCCTACTTTGCTTAAACAACCTGCAAAAATTGCTTGCATGCCATAGGGAAACCTTGAAAGGACAGAGAGAGCAGATGCCCCATAAGACTAGGTCTGTACTGCCATGTCCTTGGGGCTGAAACCTGCCTCGGAGTGTAGGAGAGCTGAGCCGCAGCTGGGCAGGTCACTGCAATGGGGGTGCTGAGCATGGATCCAGGCGAGGATGACAGCACTGGGACAGGCGGCCTAGGCCCCTGACGTGGCAAAAGTATTGTGGCTTGTCACGTGTACCTGAGTAGCTGGTTGTGAAAGACACTGTTTAAACAAACTGCTGTGTACATTTCCATGCCAGTACCTGTCTGCCCAGATTCTTACTTTCAAAGTGCAACTCTTAAGCATATTTGAATGAGTCATTATTTTTGGCCAGCATTGACAGCAAGTGGAAAATCTAAACTTTATTGCCCTGTGCATCCCCTTAACTCTATAGATTGCACAGGAGTTTTCCATATGGCTTGCATCCCATTTCTGCTCTGTTCACACCCTCTTTTCTCTATTTTCATCTGAGCACATTCTTGTTCTGCCAGAAAGGCCTCTCTGACTCCTGCTGGACATGTGTGTTCCTCTTCTTGGTGCAAAAGCACCTCTGTACAGCTGCTTATTGAACAAATGCACAAGCAATTTGATTCTGCTAATCAGTGCTTGAAATGGTAATGCAGCTTTTGCATCCAGGATCGAGTCTTTACCTTTGGGAGTTGAAGCCAGGGCCCACAAAAGCCTTCATACCCATGTCTGCTTACTTATGTTTGCCTGTAATAGGGTAACTGTACAACATTGCATTCAATAATTTCCAGAACATCGAAGGACTGTTGCAGACATTCTTGTGTAGAAACTGTCTGGTTTTGAGGTCTGCCAACCAGAGAGCAGTGGTTGGACTCTCTAGTTAGTGTGTCCAGTACTTCCAACGAGAGCTGGAACTGTCCAGATCTCAGAAAATAGTCTGACAAAATCTTCCAGCATTGAGATGATGTCAGCTCTTCTCAGGGTAAGTCCAAAGTGTTTGATTAAGTCTGTGAAAGAGAAGGGGAGAAGGATAAGAGAGAGGGGAATCGTGTTGGCCATGGCAAGGGAAAAGGCAATGAGGACACTGAACTTCTTGAGGGAAGCAAAGTGTACGCAGGTATGGGTGATAACAAAGACCTGGAGTAAGGGAGGACTTCGAGGTGGTCAGAGAGAAGGGAAGGAAGCACACAGTCATCCTGTGGGGAAGAGGAAGGCAGGAATGCAGAGAAGCATCTGAGATGTGCCAGGACTCTGACCTTGAGGTACAACAAGGTGTAGAGCTTGGTATTTCCTTGCTTTGACTTAGGCAGAATAAAAGCCATGTAGCTATCAGCTCTCTTGATACCATAAAGAAAGACCAACTCTCCCTTCTTTGGAAACAACGTCTCCCACTCCTCTTGCTCAACCAGCTCTCTTTAAGCCATCAGCTGAAACAATCTTTCCCCTCCAACCACTCTTCATGCTTCAAATTTTCAGTGTAAAGAGAAGTATGAAGCCTGCATATTATTCAGACTGTGAGCATGGGCTTTGGCAGGTCCCAGCAGCTTCAGTGCAACTTGCAATGAGAAATCACCTTTCAAATAAGCAGCAATCAAGCAGCAATCAAATAATGATTGTTCATATAAGCAGTAGTTTCCACTAATGGAGTAGAAATAGGGCTGCAATTACATGATGGCTGATAAGAGCTTTATTGTTACATTTCCTTTCATTTCAAGAACAAATTTATTATTAAGAAATTATACCTTTCAACATTCACTATTTGGGCAGCCTGGTAAACGTATAAGCAACAAGTGGGTGACTACTAAACACAAAATGCGGGCTTCCGACAGGAATTTCTTGTTCTTTGGAGCAAGCAGTGCTGCCACTAATGACCAGGACATCAGAAACAAGGAGGTGTTAATTAAATTTCAAATTGCCATTTAAAGTGGGAGGTGATGTCTTTATAAAGGAAGTTTTAAATAATGCCCTGGAAGAACTGACCATGAGGTCTGGGCTGACAGAAATAAAGTAAAATTTAATAATCCATGGTAGAACACCATGGACTTCAGGACTAACATGAATTTCAGGACTTAATTAGGGAGTTAATGAACTGTAAATCATGAGCAGGAAGGAAAGACAGTACAGAATTTAGGTGTGTTTAAAGTAAACCTGGTGGCAACCTATTTCAGACACTGTATTTCCAATTGACAGCAAAGCAGGAAAGCTATCAATGACAGTGATGAGATTTCATCTGGAATACTGGTCATCTATGTTCAAGAAAGGTAAATCCCAGAGAAAGACTTCAAGACTGGTCAGAAGCAACAACATTAAAGCCCAGATTCATGCTGCCCAACTTCAGGTACTTCACAAACACACATAAAATAGCAGCACAGTCACCAGGGTCTCCTGTAGTCAATGGAAAGAGATGGGCATCTTCAATAAGTAAGCCTACCTAAATTCTGACTTGGCTCCTAAATTGGATGTTTTATGTAAATACTTTAAGCTACATGGGAAGAATATTGCCCTAGGGAATTTGCACAATGCCCTCAAAAACAAAGGCTGAGAAAGGAATCAGCTGCTCCCAGCAGCATAAACACCACAGAAGAGGTGAAGGTCAGGTTTATCAGCAGGCCAAATTGATAAACACTGGGCACAAATAAATTGTTCTGATAAACAGAAGGCCAATTTTTGGAAACAGCCTTCCATATGAAGATGGGGGAATAAGAAACTTGACTAGAATTAAGTTGCAGCTGAATAATTTAAGAGGTTATATGATGAACATACCTAGAGGAGCAAATATTTGGACTGGCAGATACAAAAAGATCCCTTCTGCTCTTCTGCACTGTGCTGTTTTATTTGGATTTTTGTCACTGAATACAAACAGGACTAATCCTTTGTAACTACATCAAAAGGGACGTCTTGCAAAATGATGTGTGTTTTGGCAAGGAAATATTGGAAGGTGCTGCTGCCTTGTTGTTGTCCATCTGCATCAGCAGAAAGAACAGCAAAATCTATTTCCCGGGACCAGAATTGCTCAAGAGGAAAACAACCAAGATCAGCTACAGCAGGGAGTGTCTGAGGTACCTGGGTATATCCCAGCAAACTGAGCGGAATGCTTGTGCTGCCCAGGGCAAGGGAGGCCTGCTCTCCTAAATGATGGTCAAATGCATGGCAAGGTGCTATTCAGAAGGAACAGAAATGCTATGAACATGCTATGTACATGCCAAGTCAGTGTCCTTCCACTTCATGGCTGTTGCAGTAATGGAAAATCATTGCCCATGGGCCAGCCCCATGTGCAGACCCAAAGTGCTTGGGACAAGTGGCTAAAAGTGTCCCAGCAAATGCAAACATGGACTATCGATAGCAGTTGTGTGTCGCCAAATGAGGTAGCAGAGCATAGCCAAATGTGTGGCAAGCAGCTAGAAAAGGACATGGAAATGTGAGCATGGAAAGGTTTTGGCTAAAGCACTGGCAGAAATGAGATTTGGAGTATTGTCTCCTGCTCTTTCATCCTTCCTAATTTTCAGTGGAATGAGCCTATATACACATTGCCCAGAAATAATGGGGCAGAAAGAGAAATACCCGATTCCCCTACTACTGATGGTGACTATTGGCTAACCAGTTGGGTCAACAGTGCTATAATGCAATACAAACATGTTTGCTAAAGGGAACAAGATGTGTACTCCTGATTATTGTATCACAGGCTGGGGGAAAGGCTGCATCACAGTCCTCTACTTCTATCCAACCCTGATATTTTGAAATTAATTTTGGGGGATGGAAGTCATTAAGAATTTTAGGTTTAAACCAGAACATGGATCTGAAAAAAAAAACTCAAACAAAACCAAAACAAACCCAAACAACATTTAAAACAAACCCTTTCATTTCAGAATAGCAGAAAATAGCTGATTTTCTTTGCTAATACTTAGGATCAACTTAGTGGTTGATATTAGGAAACTCGAAATTTTGCAAAACAAGCAGAAAACCAAGTGAAGCAAGACACAAACTGACAACATACAAGGCCTTAAGAGGCACGAAATTCTTGCTTTTACAACACAGTTTTACAACAGCATCAACATTCATTGCTCAAAATTGTTCACTAAAGCTGCACAAGAAACAATAAACTAGAGACAAACCTAGAGTCCCACACAGTTTTTGTTAAAAAAATTCTTCACCTTCATTCTAGAAAATCCTATTAGCTATTGCAAAATGTTTGCAAGGGGTTTATGTTTGACAAAGAGTCTTATCTTTCTTTTTCCATGGGGGCACAGTTGCTCTGTAATGCTGTTATTGTTAGGGATAATGTTTGTGGTCAGTTGCTATCGACAGCAACAGTCGAAGTTCAGGCTGCCAAATTTAGACATGAAATTAATAATGGCATATGTACCAGGGAGCTTAAGTATATGCATTGTTTCTTCATGACTTACCAGGAAAAATTCTTACCCAGGTCCAAGAAAGTTTGGCATGAGTAAGTCATAAATATGGAGCGAAGGACCTGCCTCAAGAAAAAGAGGCAAGGATCAGCATAATATGGATAAAATCAGCCAAAATATCTGAGGTAGGAATGCAACTGAACCCCCCCCTGCTGTGGAAAGTCAGAGTAGTATGTGACTGAGGGTGTACTCAGCTGCATAAAATATACAGCGCTTGATAAAGTCCACATATATAGTACTGCAGAAATTGTTAATTTAAAAAGGATTGTAAACTTGGAAGAGCAGGAAACATGATTCTTTTTATGTGCAGAGTGCATTGCATGCCTCTAGCACTGTATATATGATATAAACACCACCAGGGCTGTCAAAGGATGGTATCTGTGGCCATTAACAGCTTAGCTGATTCACACAGTCATCCCTCTGTCTCAGCAGGCAGGCTTGCTAAATCCATCCGCTCATCATAAATAATTGAACTTCTTTCCTGATTGCTTTCTTTTTCCTTCAAAACGTCCTCTGCATGTCCATACGCACAGGGCTGCCAAAATCAGGGAAAAGGGTGCGGGCTGATTTTGCATCACCTTACAGCTCTGAACTTCAGCCCACTGCAGACATCAGGTGCTTCCCTCAGCATCTGAGGTTACTCCTTCAGCTAAGGCCACAACTCCCTCAGGCTCTAATAATAGTGACTCCGATAGTGAGCCTTCCATCACATTTAATTTTATTCTGGACTTGAGGATCTTGGATGTACTCAGACCACAATCGCTCAGTCTTCCAAAATACAAATAAGAAGACGGGAGGTAAATGATGTAAGAAAACCGAAAGGACCTCCTGGATGCTGTACAACTTCTGCTGCAATGTAATACCCCTGAAATATTATAGCAGGAACTGTTTAGCCCTCCAATATGTGTTCCAGCATTCAAACGGAAAAAAGCTGCAGCTCTTGGACTTTCCCTTTCTCTATTTTTATTTGAAGTTTGTACCTTACTGTTGTCCATTAAAAATTCATATCACTTGCAGTCGCTATCTGAGAAATAACATTAATCACAGTTTAAGAACTGACCAGATACCTCTTGCATGTACGCCTGGAAGTACCTGTGTCCATCTGAGCACCTTCCCAGTGAAGACCTGACATGAGCTTTCCCTTCCAAGTCTTGGTCTTTCTCCCTAGGCACAAGACCAGGTGCCCTAGCTATGCAAAGGAAATGAATGAGTTGCCTTGGCCTACAGAGTCAAGTAAGTTCCAACCAAGTGTACCATTTTAGCAGCTGCAGCCAGAATGAAGCAGGGCTGTGGCTATAATTTGTTATGGGCAGGTTTATTTTGGGCCATGAGGCTACACATTGATGCTGAGAGCATTTGGACTATTAAGTGTTCCTGAGTGAGGACCATGGCGCTGCTAACAGGTTCACACTCTGAACGTCTGCCAGTCCTGGCAGGTCACTAGAAACACTGGCATTTTGGAGTATTCCTCCAAGAACTGCCTTAGCATGGCCCGTCTTCTAGTTTTAGACTGTTTTCTTGGTTCTGAGATCTTTTATGATTGTGAGAAAGTAGACATGCAATACAAGGCAACAAGTACAAGCCTGGGATTCACTTCTGTGTCTGAATTGAGTTGTATTCTAAGGAATAACAGAAAGAAAAAAAGAAAAGAAAAGCCTAAGGATTTTGTCTGCAAAGATAACAGAAACATTGTGTTAAGAGGAGGAAGACATACTTCTATGAATCAAAGATCCATGCAAATCCCTCATTTCTGACTTCTTTACAGCATTTAATGGCGTGAACAGAGTATGTCTGGCTATGCCTCCAATCGTTCATAATATGATGATGGTTTGCATGTCTTTAAAATAAACTCTGTCAAATACTAAGCCACATATACTGACTCAGTCAGAGACATATGTCCTTCAGCTGGGCAGAAGGTCTTCATTAGACCTTTTCTTGGGGTCTTTGTCAGCCTTAAGCTGCCTGTGCCTGAAGGCAGCTCTGCCGCAGTACAGCCAAGTGGCCGTGGATCAGACCACTGTGCAAGAAAGAGCTGTAAGAAGCGAGGGCTGCTTACTTTCACTCAGGAGCCATGCTTACACTGAAGCCCTCTGCCTTGGTCCTTGCCTGAGCTACATTATAGATACACCTCTGCCTGGCCACATAGGTGCTGATCCAGTGCCTGACCCACCTGGGCTGATCTCGGATCCTCACCATCTGATGATGACCAGACTGGTGGCCCAGGTTATTTTACTGTCACTGAACCAGATTCTGACCCTGGCTCACTGGCTTGACTTTCTGGCTTGACCTCAGACCTCCTTGTCACTACGGTCACTCGGATTGTCACTGAAAATCTGTACTCTTCACTGAAACTCATCACCACCAGACCTGCTTTGCTTTTCTTGTTTGGGTGCTGTGAGGCTGCTCCTGCTTGGAAGTGAAGCCACTGCCATGCTACCTTGCTGTCACCCTCTGCTCTGAGCTCACCTTGTCGCTTCATAAAACGAATTTCCCTGAAAGATGCCCCCTCTCACCTACCACTGGTATCACTGGTGCCAGTGGGACTGGGACACCCCCCCCCACAAGCTGGACAATAGGTATACACATCCCCAACACCACGTGACTCTCCTTTGAGCCAGAGATTTTTGTTAGAAAGTAGTCTTGAGCAGCCTACTGGCGCCATGTGTTCCTGCCAAGAGGATAAATCAGGATAGTGGGCAAGGAGTCAGCAATCGAGACAAAGTGTCCGTTCTGTCACAGATGGCAAAACTAAGCAGTGATACTCAACCCCTCTCGTAGTACCCCACTGAACTGTTGGTCAGATAACCAGGGAATCTCAGTCATCTGGAGACAGTGTATTGCAGAAGCCCAGATAAAATTCAAAGCTGTTATATATCCAAAGTGTGTTCTGTGTTTTTGTCACTTTTTGTCATTTATTTTGGCTGTTTGAGCTTGGTAACATCTCTGTGCACCTTAGCAGTTGTTTCTCCCACCTCAGCTGCAACATTCTCTCCTTTCCCTCTCTGGGGCTTTACCTCCACCCGTCCTGGTGAGACCACCTTCAAACATACAAGGGCTACGAGACTTGCCTCCATTCTTCCAGTTCCACCACAAGGTACTCCTGCTGTCGCGCTTGCCTGCTACAGGGCACTTGGGACTACCACACGTAACACACAAGGTTCTGCACATTGTTCAAACTCTGTCACACCTGCAAGGAGTTGGGTATGAAACCTGCATCGCGGTCAGGCTCAGACAACATATCAGTCTGGGCTGTCACCATGAAGACAATAATTTCAGGAAAGTCTAGGCCAGGCAGCCTGCACCTCCTCCAAGATTAATTTATATATTAAGAGGGCAAGCACACAGGAAATTTTTAGGACATGGCTGACCTCACTAAAATAGTATTGGTGTCTTGCAGCTAAAGTACTCACAAGTGTACAAGTTTGCTTGGCTGCTCGTGGGTGTTGTAGCTTATCCAGCACTGCTCCCTAGTTCTAATACGGAGTCTTGTGTACCCAAGGGCACAGTTATCCCTTCTGTGTTTAATTACAACTCCTCTACCAACTTACCTGGAAGGCTATGCTCTGCTCTGTTTCACCCTGAAGGAGAAAAACTGGTGCCCCTGAGATGCTCTTGTGTTCTCCTGTACACACACAGTATGTACTGACTTTTGCATCTTTTCTGCTCCTCTTAAACAGGATGCTAAAAGCACTGGCTGGAACTTTTCAGAAATTTGCCTCTCCCATGCCCAAAGAATTGTTCACCAGGAGGCTCATGCTGCATAGCAATGCAAAACAGCGCCTGCAGGTATCCCAGCTGACAGCCACCATTTTCTAGAAATAGACACTACTAGCATTTCCTTATTCAACACACACAAGCGGGTCACTACTCATTTCCTTTATTTTTCATGTAGCATTTATGCAGACTCGTTATGAAAGTTTACCTTTCTGGAAGTCAGTGTAAACATATTTTGTATGCAAAGGAATTCAAATGGTGTAATCATTGCTATACCTTATGTACCTTATGTAACTTTTCAGCATGTTCTGCAAAACTGTCCTCCCTCCCTCAGATACTGTAGCGTTACACCACACCAGGGAAATTTCACAAACATTCATCTTTCAGCAATATTATAATCCAATCTCTTTTTGGTGAAAGGAATGCTAACCTATTTTTCTTTATTTGAAGTTCAGCAGAAAACGACGTCAGATTAAAAATAGAACCACACAGATTTACAGTACAAATCTCTAAACTGGAGGATATACTTGGCAAAAATGCGACAACAAAACCCAACTTTGTGTGCAGAAGCAGATCTGCTTTGCAGAAGTAAAATGTCTATCCTCCATCTAGCCGTTTTTAAGGGACAAATCCTTCTGGCGTTTCCCTTAACCCGCACACTGCGGCCAGCACCTAGCATGCCTGTCTACACCCACAGCGACACCACCCAGCCAACGTTTTCCATCGCCAACGACGCATCCGGCCCCCGGCCCGATGTGAAACACCAGGACGCAGAGATCGGCTGGGAAACAACCGCGCTACGCCTTTGTCTGTCCCGCACGGGCTGCCTGGAGCCTCTCCCCGCCCATCACGGCCTCAGACGCCCTCTGCGCGGCGCTGCCAGCCCCGCTTCCAGCCGCCCTCTGCACC
>NW_010164749.1:0-6540 GCF_000695765.1 Mesitornis unicolor | reverse complement strand
GATCTCAGAGGTCTTTTCCAACCGAGCGGTTTCGTGTGTGTGTGATCTCTGTGGCCCTCCTCTGGACTCACTACAACAGATCCATGTCCTTCTTATGTTGGAAGGTGCCAGAGCTGAACACAGTACTCCAGATGGGGTGTCACCAGAACAGAGTAGAGGGGCAGAATCTCCTCCTTCTGTCTGATGGCCACGCATCTTTTGGTGCAGCCCAGGATACAGTTAGCTTTCTGGGCTGCGAGTGCATACTGCCAGCTCATGTTGAGCTTCTCATCAACCAACACCCCCAAGTCCTTCTCCTCAGAACTTCTCTCAATCCATTCTCCACTCAGCCTCTATTGCCCCAACCCATGTGCAGGACCATGCACTTGGCCATGTTGAGCTTCATGAAGTTCACGTGGGCCCACGTCTCATGTCTGTCAAAGACTATCTGGATGGCATCCCTTCACTCCAGAGTGTCGACTGCACCACACACCTTGGTGTCATCTGCAGATACGCTGAGGGTGCACTCAATCCCACTGTCCATGTCACAAACAAAGATGCACCAGTCCCAATACTAACTTCTGAGGAACACCACTCGTCTCTGGTCTCCTCTTAGACATAAAGCTGTTGATTACAATTCTTTGAGTAAGACTAGCCAGCCAATTTCTTACCCGCCAAGTGGTCTATCCATCATATCCATGTGTATCCAATTTAGAGACAAAGATGTCATGCAGGACAGTGTCAAATGCTTTACAAAAGTCCAGGTAGATGACGTCAGTTGCTCCTGACTCCTGATGTTGTCAGGTACAATTTGGCCTTAGTGAAGCCATGTTGGCTGTCACCAATCCCCTTCTTATTTTCCATGTGCATTAGCGTAATATTCAGAAGTATCTTCTCCATGATCTTGCCTAGCACACTGCAGGCCTGTAGTTCCACAAATCTTCCTTTTTTCCTTTTTTAGAAATGGAGGTTATATTTCCCCTTTATTGGTCAGTGAGTACTTCACTGGACTGCCATGACTTCTCAAATATGATGGACAGTGACTTGGCAACTTCAGCTGCCAGTTCCCTCAGGACCTACAGATGTATCTCATCAGGTCCCATAGACTTGCGCACCTTCAGGTTCCTTAGATGATCCTGAACCTGATCTTCTCCTACAGTGGGTGGTTCTTCATTCTCTCAGTCCCTGCCTCTGGATGCTGTGAATTGAGCAGTGTGTCTAGAGCACTTGCTCATGAAGACTGAGGCAAAAATGTCATTGAGTACCTCAGCATTCTCCATGTCAGTTGAAGCCAGAGCTGCCATTTCACTCAACAAGGGTATACAGTTTCTTTCATCTTCCTTTGTTGCTCTATGTACATGAAGAAACCCTTGTTTTTATTTAACACGTCCCTAGCCAAATTCAGCTGCAGCTGTACCTTGGCTTTCTGTTCTCCTCCCTGCACTCTCAGGCCATATCCCTATAATCTCCTCAGGATGTATATCTCTGCCTTCCCATTTTGGTTTTGTGTTTTAGTTTGGCTTAGAGGTCTTCACTTAGCCAAGCTTGCCTCCTGCCTCCCCTGCCTGACTTCTGGCTCATCAAGATTGAGAGTTTAATCTTTTAAAATGCAGGCTTATATCTATGTAACTCCTGGGGGAAGGATTGTTTCTGTTTTTCCATTGGCTTCATGAGCTTTACTGCGTTCAAGTTATTAAAAGATTTTTATTGTCAGATATGTTTGTTTCCTACAGAAAAGGCTTCAGGCTTGGCCTCGTAAACATCTGAAATATTGTTTTGATGATAAAAATACTTTCAAACAGGTAGAAAAAAAATCTATCATCTTCTGTAGCTGGCAATTTTCACTTATTTTTTGGAGAACCAATATACAAACTGTTTTAATAATATCCTTCAATAATACTAACTACCCCAGCCATTGTAGTTGAGAGATTCTGTCAAGCCACTTTAGAAAGGCGTTTTTGACATTTTATATTGTCTTATTTTCCAAGTTTTCCTACTGTTACCTTAATTTCCCTGATCATTTTGCGTTTTGTCATCCAGCCATAATTGCTGTATATTACATGCAAAATTAGGTATTTTTTTTCAGGAACTCTTAATAAATTGTGGGCACTCCTAGCCTTCTATCAGCTGTTGAAGTACTGTATATAGGGACTTGCCAGGGGTCAGGCATTCTACAGATCAGATTAATGATTTCTGGTCAGTTCGGCTCCTCACCACATGAATGCTGGAACTGACTTTATTAGTTCTGCAACAAAACTTCATTGACTATTCATAGGCAAGAGTTACTTCTGCCTAGCACCTCTTCCTGATGTACAGAAGTTTCTGTAGCTTTGTTTACTTTAGTATTTGATGTCTCCAGGGGTAAATGCTTGGCAGAAAATTAGGATTTCCTCATATACTTAACTAAAGTGCCTGAATCTAAAACTAACTCAAATGTTCAGGTACATTTTCATCTCATGGTGAAGTGCTATGTACAGCAGGCAGTATGCATAGGAAGAAAGGTCTATTCATGTTCTCATGCTGTTTTCAGCTAGCTCAAGTATCTCCATGTTGTGCAACAACCTTGTTTAAGATTTATGTTTTAATAAAAAAAATGTTGTTAATGAAGTGATGGATGAAATGTTTATAAAAACTCGACCATTTGTAAGACAGAATGGAAAGAGGTCTGGGAAACTAACAATACTAGGCAAGAAAAGTGATGGAGAAAAGAAGAAAAAGGAAAAAAACCCAACAAACATACAGGAGCTTAGAAATAAAATGCATTCCTGTTTATGAATGGAGCCTTTTATTTCTGTGTTATGCTCCCAAAATATAAGCAAAAGAGTTTAGAAATTGATTTGTCCCTTTATTTATGTTTATTTTTTAATCCCAACTATCATATCCCAAGATGTTATTGTGCCTGTTGATAACAGCAGACATGCTGCCTCCTACATGACTTGAGTTGAACTAATGAATATGTGAAATAAGTATGTGTAGGCTGTTACTTTGACAGGATTAAACGGGGGTTGTACAAAGAGGTAGAGTGTATAAATGCTTGCTGAGAAACATCAGAAACAGTCCAGAGTCAGATGAACACATGCAGGATTATGTGAACTTCTGAAATATTATAAAGTCTTCAGTTATTAAATAATGAATACTAATCATAAAGAAATCATGCCTCCATAACTAATGTTACAAGTTGTTATAAATATTTTATATTCCTTTTCAAAATTTAATGAGGCATACAATTTGCATGTAAAAAATGGATGTCTACGTATCAGTCCATTTGCAGTTTGATGTTAAGCATCAGTTTGGGTGCAGGAGAATCTACATATTTCTGTAAAAACCAATATACTTTATCATGAGGTTCAGTCCACTACTCAGTAGGCTGAACAACCCTCTGACATTTCTTTCTGCCATTCATTTTTAAATTGTATTTCAGATGATAGTATAAATGGCTGGCACTCAAGAGTTTTGATGGTATCTGGAAATGAATAAGCCCAGATATTTCTTCACAGAATTAAGCATTTCATCCCTCTATTCCCAGTTACTTCCATCAGAAACTCATATTGTTAGATACATCATCTGGAGTTCTTCTGTTGTACCTTATATTTTCTGTTTTCCTTAGTTTTCTCTTAAATATCTGCAAGTCTGAACCATAAGGGATTATGGAAACAGCAGTGCTAAGGAAAAAATAATTACTATTTAAATATATATCAATACCAAGTGTCTTTTGTGATAAAGAATTTAATAAAATTATTTGGACATCCTTCCCAAACTGTGCAGTTCTGGGTAAAATATATAACAGTTTTTATTTCTAGTTTGACTTACAGATTTTTTTAATTGGAAAACAGTATTTCCACGCAGTTCTGAGTGTTCAGCCCTCCTTCTGACCCTACAGTTAAATCCATCCTTGAAAACTCAGGTTCTCCACAGCACGTGCTATGTGTGGGAGTCTGGGTCTCCTTCCCCATCAGTGATCTTGGGGAAGCGGAGAGGAACAAACTGAAGCTCTGTGTGTGGGTGTAAGACTCTGATGTGATTTGTAACCAGCTGTCTGATTACTGGAAGCCTCTGCCTAGGTTTGCCAAGGGTGTGAGCGCTGTACCTACCTGCAACCTGTTGTAACAATGGTGCAATACTGCTGCAGCTGCAGGTTGGCCCAACAGGCCGATTGATGGCTTGTTGTAAATACAAGGTGTATGAAGGGATTGTACAGCTTGTTTTTCCTGCTCAGGGTGTCTTTGGATTTATGTAAGCTTCATGTTCTCGAGTGCCTGATTTCTGCTCCTCTGTCTCCATTGCTCCTTTGATCACCCCTCCTTCAGTCTTGACTCTGCTGTCACCTTAGTTCCCCCATTCCTGATGTCTGACTCTCTCCTCTCGCTGCCATGGTGCTTGGTTGTTTACTCCTTTCCTAGTATTTATCTCGGCATTTCACAGGAGAGAGGTATTTCAGTTTATGTTTCTTGGCTTACTCCACCTGAAGCACACAAGCCTTGATTAAGTTGATATTTTCCCAAGCAAATTGCTTTTTTCCAGCCTGTAGTTGAGTGGTATTGATTAACCTGAGAAAGGAGATCCAAAGTCTTCTCATGCTTCAGGGTGAAGCTGTCTCAAACCAGTAGTAATTCTGTACCAAGAGCAGGATTTAGCACTGATGAGGCGTAACTTCGATCATGTCTGCACCTCATAAAGGTCAGCTGCTATTCAAAGGATATCTTTGCAGCTGCAGATCTCCATGAGTTTGTTTTCATATTTATTTTAATGGAGGCAAGCTACTACAGTAGCTTTCATCTAAAGAAACTAGGGACATGATAAAAGTGATTCTTCTAGTCTGCTCTCAGTTTGTACTCCCTTGAATGCCAAGGGACTAACATAGTAAAGGAGTTTAAGATTACACAGTGCTCTGCTGTAACATTGTGTTCAGAGAAGAGCCACAAGGATGGTGAGGGGTCTGGAGAACAAGCCTGATGAGGAGCGGCTGAGGGAACTGGGGTTGTTTAGCCTGGAGAAGAGAAGGCTGAGGGGAGACCTCATCACCACCTACAACTACCTAAAGGGAGGTTGTAGAGAGGTGGGTGCTGGTCTTTTCTCCCAGGTGATGGAGGATAGAACAAGGGGAAATGGCACCAAGCTGTGCCAAGGAAGGTTCAGGTTAGAGATAAGGAGGAAGTTGTTTACTGAGAGGGTCGTTAGAAGCTGGAACAGGCTGCCCAGGGAGGTGGTGGAGTCAGCATCCCTGGATGTATTTAAAGAGCGGGTAGACGAGGTACTTAGGGATATGGTTTAGGGGGTAGACAGGAGCGGTTGGACGTGATGATCTCGGAGGTCTTTTCCAACCGAGCGATTCTGTGATTCTGTGATTACAGGGTTTTCATAATTTCAATTAGATGAAATTGCTAGTGAGATCCTTCCCATCAACAAACAGGCTGAATTTGGAGCCTCATCACATTAAGTTCTCACTTTGCATGAACAAGGTAACCTTAAATGAACTGGTATTTGCAAAGTACTATAAAGGTCAGAGTCTACTCTAACTGGCAATCTTTTTATCAACTATCGGATTATTCTTTTACTCTTCTGTTTGCTAAGGTGCTAAGTCAATGCCATATACCTCTGCCACAGTAGTTGAGCAGAGGAACATACTGTACTAACAAATAGTAATGTCTGAGCCGCAGACAGAGTGTAATGTTTGAGGAGAAAACAAAATCCACAAACAGAAAAAATCTGCATAGTTTCAGTTAGGACTTAATAGATACTCATTTCACTTGCAAAGTTCACTATATATGACTGTATATCAGGTTATTTGCTACAGAAAATAGAGTCAAGCTTAAGCTAATTTCTGTAGTACTGAAAGGAACTACTTTTCAGGGAAAATAAACATGAAAGAGTTTCCTAGGCACAAATAACAGTTGTTTCTGTAATGCTTCCAGCAATTAATTTTACACCTGAGGCAGCTTTTGCAGAAATTTTTACTGTTTGTTGCTGGTGATAATGGGAAGTTATACTGCTAGATATCAGTCCTCAGCTTCATAAAGTCACCTTTGATCTCTGAGATAGTTTTGCTTTGTGCTTTTTTTTTCCATTTTCTTTGCCTCATAGAATTAAGAGAGGCAACAGTATCAACAGCAGTGAATTATTTAGAGGGAGCCTTGTTTCATTTGAGCAGCACCCAGTTCAAGGGGTGATGGTGTGACAACAGCTGTAGAAGGGTGTTGGAATGCTCCCTTATGCCAGCCCACCCAGCCCTGTTCCAGCTGACACTGTCCAAAAGACACAAAAACCCATCATCCCCTCCCCACGTGTCAGGATTTGGACACATGAACACGTAGCTGCATGATAAACCATCATGTGACATCTGTTGCAAAGCAAATGCAGGTGTGATTTCCAGGCTCTTCTCAGCTTTTTTCATTGAGGGGCAAGCAGGCTCTAGGTACTCAATGTTCTTCATGAAATAAAAGTATCACTCGTTCTGTGTAATAAGGCAATTTATTTTAGGTAATTCGCCTGCATGTTGAACCCTTATCTGTAAACACACAGAAACACAGAAACACAGAACGTTATGGATTGGAAGGGACCTCA
>NW_010164748.1:45265-49289 GCF_000695765.1 Mesitornis unicolor | reverse complement strand
AGCTCCAGCCACTCGTCCCCAAGCCTGTAAAGGTTTAAGGTTTGTGGGGTTCGCAGCAGCCACAGTCACACTGGGGATTCTCATGTGCAGTGTCGCCCTGGAGTTCTAGCCAGGAGGAAAACTGTTATTGATTAAATGTTCTAAGATTAGAACCAAGTAAGTTTATATACACCCAAAATTGTCAGATGCTACTACTTCTAGTAACTTATCTATCAAAAAATATCATCTAATAAGGGAGAGTTACAAGGAAGAAATTATGCTTATTTAGTGTGACAACTAGAGTAATAAACACCTCTTTAAGTGTGATCTATTAAATATTGTACTAAAAAGACTCTTTCACAAAGAACATCCACACCTACAGGTTGGCTAAGGGATGACATAAGAAAACTGAAGCATGACATTCACAACTGTCATACACCTATAGACTATTAGGCTAAAGGTCTAGATCCTGAAAGAACTATTATAGCTGTTAAGCCTATGTACAAGAATTTACAGTCTGCCCTACTTACCACTTTAAGGTCTAGAAAACTAATATTAATGGGACAGAACTGGAAGATAAATAAAGGAATGTCAAAGTCGTTTCTTCTGGAATATGCAGTAGTTTATGAAAAGTATTAAAAGATATTTTTAAAATTAGACTGAGAAAAATAAAACCCAACAAAACATGTAAGTATTTAAATACAAAAATCCTACTCTAGCAGAAAGATGTTTCTAGTTTCTTGGATTCCAGTACAGCTTGGTGAACTATGAAAAATAGTGTTTTGAATAATACGTTTAGGGGAAGGAAAAGTCACACCATTCATTAAAATCTGTTATCTTCATCTCAAATTAGCAAAGACATCCTTATTTGGGAAAGCATTTACATTTGTATTTAAATTTAAACGTGCTGAGACAGAGGAACTACAAACTCTGTGTTGTTGCTGAGTTTCCTGCATTCAGCTGCAATCCTGACATATTACTGGCCCACGGTGCACTATGTTTCAAAAGTGAGCAAAATTCTGTCCTCTCAATTAATGTAATTAGCACCCAAATGTAACTAGAGCAGCAAGCTGATGGAGTGATGGACAAATTCATCCCTGTACCAGCAGCTCTCGAACTAATTAACTATTCAAGGTAAAATACGGATTAATGAGAGGCAGGTAATACACTGGTCTTGTGGCACTTTCTAGTTGCTATCGGACTTTCGATCTGTTTAGATTTCCTGAGGGCTTTTGTCAAGCTAAATGATGGTCTTTGAGCATTCTCCTAGGCTATGTGCCTGTATCAGATAAATCAGTGTCAGAAGTACTCCAAAAAGTGAAAGGAGACTTTCACATTACTTCTAGCACCATTGATTCAGGTAAATAGTTATCTACATAATACCTACTCATTAAAGAAAATTATTTCAGTTTCCAAGACTTCAATAAGTTTCAAATCAGTTCAAGAAGGACAGGAACTGCTGGAGAGAGTCCAGCGTAGGGCTACAAAGATGATGGAGGGAGTGGAGCATCTCCCTTCTGAGGAGCGGCTGAGGGAGCTGGGGCTCTTTAGTTTGCAGAAGAGGAGACTGAGGGGAGACCTCATTCATGGTTATAAATATTTAAAGGATGAGTGTCACGAGGATGGAGCCAGGCTCTTCTCGGTGACAAACAATGATAGGACAAGGGGTAACGGACACAAACTGGAACACAGGAGGTTCCACTGAAATTGGAGAAGAAACTTCTCAGTGAGGGTGACAGAGCCCTGGCCCAGGCTGCCCAGAGAGGTTGTGGAGTCTCCTTCTCTGCAGACATTCAAAACCTGCCTGGACGCCTTCCTGTGCAACCTCATCTGGGTGTTCCTGCTCCGGCAGGGGGATTGGACTGGATGAGCTTTGGAGGTCCCTTCCAATCCCTAACGGTCTGGGATTCTGCGATTCTGTAAATCAGTATTAAAATGCACACATGTTTACTACACACATGCCCCCACACATGCACCTGAGAGTTTGAATGATGAACCTCAGAAAACCTCTCCTTCAGAACTTCTACCTCTACAAAGGTCAGAAATGCCTATCTTGCTCTTTCTTGTGTCTTAAACACTCAGTGTATACAAATGAAAATATTTTTAAAATAGAAGCAGTATAGATTTTTGCAAAATATATTTCATTGGAATTCTGGAAAAAGTCTTGGCCATATTGTTACTTTGAACTGTTTTTCTTTACTCCAATGCCATGACTAAGTTTTATAGCAATGGACAACACTTCAAAACCAAGAAAAGCTGTAAAATGAACAATGTTTCCTGGTTGTTTTTTTCTAACATCTGATAAAATTAATGTTAAAATTATCTCAAACACCTCATTCAGGCACAATAACACAAACATGTACTCAATTATTTTCAGATTCAGCAACAGAAATGTGGACTGTCATAAAAAGCTAAGTATCAGTGACTTGCTATTATTTACTTATCCATTCCTTAGAAAACACAGCCTTCTAAACTTACTAGATAACTTAAAAACACTAAGGAGATGTTCAGCGTTTACAAGTCAGTGTTATTGCTTAGTTCTAATTCAAGCACTGAGTATTCCTCATTGATGGATCACCAAGATGTACACTTTTTCAGTTAACTTACCTACAATACACAGTAACTCTCACAGGAAGGCCATACTTGATAGCAAAGACCTACCCAAACTCTTAGGAAAAGTCAATTGTAACTAATGACTGAAGTCAGGCAAATTCCAATTAGAAATAAAGCACATAGATATCAGAAAGGGAAAAAAGCACTGCGAGAAGTTTCGAGGTAAGCAGCAAAAGGAAGCAATGTAATTTTCCAGCTTCAGCAAGACCGGGATTTGTGTCATCCAGCTTCAAGCATTTTCATGATGTGCTCAAAATAAAGAGCCTATGCTCTTCCAAAAGCCAACAGAGGAGGAGGCATCTTGCAAGGATAATTCTGGTTCTGAATGTCTTTCTGGTTGTCACGTACACAAGATACCGAGGTCAGCTGAAGGAAAACGTGGTGAATTTAAGTTTATAGAGAGTATCAGACTAAACAGTTCAGTTGTCTTGGTTTTAACCTTCTCATTTCTACCTTTTCCACATTACACTGCGCACATCTCATTTCTGCTTTGAAAGAGCTACTTTGAGGGCTAATAGAGCAGTTATATCCTCCACACCCATTCAAGTCTCAGTTCCTACTGCAGCAATAAGCAGCTGTGCCAAATAAGGCCTGCTGTGCCAGTTATTTTAAGTCGATCCATCGACTAAAGCAAATACAGAATAACAATTCATTCAGAGACCACAGAAGAGTCATCAGCCAGTGATGACTTGCAACAATAAAGTCCAATATATACAAACTGTTGACCTAGAAATGACTGTATAAGCCATTACTAATTTTCTGAGTCACCCAGTCAGCTCTCCATTGAGTCTTAGATAATATCGTGGGGCTGAACTCAGAACTGCTAACACAAAGTTATGGCAACTTCTCACCTAGCAATTACTCATCCCCGCTCTGTTGGGTGTAAATTTGATACAAAACATGCCTTGGTAGTTTCTGCCCCCACGCAGCCTACAGAACTTCTGTTCCCAGTGAACACTTCACTTCTTGAACATCTCTGTAGCCTTGAGGGAATAAACTTATTCAAATGAGCAGGACAAAAAGGCCTGTGAGTGTCCCAGTTCTTACTTGCCTTGGATCCGAAATAGTCATCTCTGCAAGTGGTGGTGGCTGAGATATGGATGTAAAACGAACTAATGTTTTAGCGTGCGGCTTTTCGCAAGTGTAAGTGACTACATGATGTGAGAGCTGAAAGAGGCCAGTCAGCATGAGGTATAAAATTTTCTATAAGGAGCAATCTGATACCGTGGGACAAAGTTCATGTTAGACTTCAGATAAGTGAGCTCTTTTCAGATATATCAAGCACTTGGCTAGGGAGTGGTTATTTATGAAATCTAAATTGGATCTTTTATTTTGATCAGAGTAGCCATAGAGATCTAAAGAAGAAGGCAAAACTCTGAGCCTTAACTCCCTGTTTACTATGGTGATTAGCAAGCTGCATGGTTTTCTTTCC
>NW_010164748.1:40998-45248 GCF_000695765.1 Mesitornis unicolor | reverse complement strand
TTTCTTTTCATTTTTCTGCTGTAAAAATGTGAACATTCACAGATTTTCTTCGCCTTTTTGGCCTTAAGCACCAGGATTTCCTTTACATTCTCTGGCTAGGTGCTGCTTTCCAGCTTGCTTTTCCACATTCTTGAGATGATCGGTCTATTCCCCCTGACCTGGGGGGGAATCACCTCTTGTTCAATCACCTTCCATTCCAATTTCCAGGAACATTTCCTTTTACCTGCCAAGACATAGTTGCACATACACATGCCTAATACCTCTCTTAAATACACTTTGTTATTTTGTTCCTTAACTAAAATGAGTACCATTTTTGGATGGTAGTTTCTTTTGGTACTGTTACTCTACGCAATATTCTCTCTCCCTGTGTGTGTGTGTGTGTCTGCATGTGTATATACATACATATATACATTATTTTATTATAAAATCAGTCCTGTAACAATTTTTTTCTTTATATATTAGCATTATTTCATGACTGAATAGGGTTGAGGAAGTTTTGGTATTTCCTGCTTTCCTTATTACCAAATAATAGTAAGCTCACTCTAGATCCAGTCTCAGTCCATGCCAGTGTCTAGAAGCCCCATTTTCAGTCTTCTGGTAGAATCTTAACAAATCACTTCTTTCTGATCTATCCCATCAGCTTTGGCAAAAAAGCTCTCCATCAGCAAGGTGGAAAGTGAGAAATAACCCCTCATATTTATTATCCAGACAGTCTTTGAGAAGATGAAGCTTCAAGGTCACTGTTTTACCCTTCTTGTCAGGTTTTCCTAATAACTTCTTTTGATTTATCTCCAGCCATTGAGGGATGATGCCCTGTAAGCTATGGGAAATTATACTGTAATATAAGTATTTTACATTCTACACAGACTCGAATCTTGGTATTTCCCACAAAAGATCCATCCACTCTAAAAACAATCTAATTATTTTGTTCCTATAAGAAGGATCCTATATTTTGCAATGGTATAATGTTTTTCTGTATCCAGGCCCCAAAAGATCAAGCCTGTATCACTGACCTATTCTGTTTATTGTAACCACTATATTATTTATCACTACATAACTTTTGTCATTCTCTTTACCAACTAGTATTAAAGTTCATTTCCTAATACACTTACTGCATTAAACAGCATAGGGCTAACATCCTCTCTTAATCTTATTCAGCAAATGAAATCGTCAGAACAGTCAACATAGAATTATTAACCCTGTGTGTGTTTACGTCTATTATTGACTATTTTATTATGTGGCAAGGCTGAATTTGTGTACTGGTTCATCAGTCAAAATGGACTATGAAAACCAGTCAAATCACAATGCAACTCTTAAAATTTAATGTAGATTGAAGAGTTCGGCTACATGAAAAGTGTATTGCCCAAGATGTAATCTACTGCCACAAAATGACAAGAGGGACCTTATAGCTGGGAATGGAGGAAGTGAAAGACAACTCTATATACAATGTATGCATGCATATAAATCCACTTGCATGGTTTTATATATATATACGTATATACAGACACACTTCACTATATAAAGTGATGCCTGAATTCACTCTAGATAAAGATGCATGCATATAAATCCACTTGCATGGTTTTATATATATATATATACACACACACACACACACACACACTCTTCACTATATAAAATGATGCCTGAATTCACTCCAGATAAAGACATTGGTTATGATAATGAAATAGCCTTATGGATTAAGCTACCCAAAGGATTGCATGCATGAAAGAAAGATCACCAATTGTCAACTTAGTCTTAAAAAGTTCTCTGCCATAAAAGTTGTCACTTTGGCATAATCCTAAGATGCAGTAGTAGGTAAATATTTTTGCTAAATAAGGATCAGAATGACATACAAAAGGACTGGTTGACCTTGGGAGTTCCAGTAATCTTTAATTTGATGTGTTTTAAGAGAATGAAATGCACGATGACGCAGTAAGTCTTACTTCAGGACTAGATCAAGACTTGTCTACACTGAAACTGAAAGTTCTTAGACTTGAAATCACAGCAGATAAGAACCTGAAGAAAAACAAAGTGAATTAGAGACTCAGTGTGAGCCACGTATTGATAACCTAAAATAAAACATTTACTATCAAGCAATATTTCCAATAAAGAAGCAGAAAGAGCTAAGATGTCATCCTGAATACAAGATATGTATTGTTATCACTAGTTTTCAGAAAGACTAACTAAAAGTCTGAGATGTTTTAAGCAACAAAAAAAATACAGACAATTAAAAGGATTTTACTTTCATAGTCCACCAAAAAAATATGTATAAACAGGGCAAATTAATTAAACGCTATGGAGGATTAAGAGTTATTCAGGCAAAAGATTAAACTGGTGAGTTACACACAGAACAAATTCATTATATGACCAGAAGCTGAAAAAACTTCTACATTATGTTCTCACTATCCAACACCTCTTTTAGTCTACTAAAAAGTAGATTTAATATAGAGTTTGATTGGTTGACAAAATAAATATTAAGATACAGGTGGTCTAAAGAAGTGTGGAATTGGATTTAATGAGCCAAGAGTTCTCGTTCATTCTTGGTTACCCAAGTTGCAGGGTCTAAACTTGTCACTAGTTGTGACCCTCTCCACTCAGTGGGAATGCATAGAACTGAAAGATATCAATTAGTTTCCTCCACTGTAGGCACTTAACCACTACTGCATAATATGACAGCCAGTCATAAAGGAAGCAGACTGAATTTCATCAGGCAATTTGCAAGCAAAGTATCCCTCATCCCATTAAGAATCCCATAGGCTATTTCATGGCCCATCATCAGTCTTACTTCCCCCCCATCGGGAACTCCTAAAGCTTCCCAAGAGCTGCACATCAGCATCTAAGTGAAGTGATTAGCAACTCAGTATTGCATTTTCCTGGCTAAATTCTGTTTGACTCCTTTTCAAAAAGTCAGAGCTGCTTTAGATATCTTCAAAATAGTTGTGGATCAACATTGGTTACATCTAGTGTAAGTCCAGTTTTCTAACATTTGTTGAACTAGGGCTGATGCACAATTGGCACAGCTGTGGGAATTTACTTCTGCTTCCCAGTCTTTTTGGTACTGAAATTCAACTAAGCATATGCAAACTAGAGCTGTGGATGTGGCAATCAAAGTCTTTTATAACACTGCTTCTGTTTTATATTTGAGACCCAAGGCCCATTTTGTTGTTTTGGTCCCTTATACACGCAACAAAATAAAACGAAGTTCAGGAAAGCCCATCTTGGAAGAAAATGAGAGTTGGGTTTTTTTTCCCCTCCTCAAGAAAAATTCAATTATTAGCTGTCTCCATAAGTCTGAACAACTCATAAGAATATTGAGCATTCCCACCAGGACCACGACAAGGCCTAACTCAAACCTGATTTAAAGAGAGTTCAATGAACTCAACCTCTTCTAGAACAACATACTTGATACTTCTGTGCTTCAGTCACCTAACCTGCAAAATTACTTCCTTTCCTCATGACTCAAACTTGTAAGATCATCCCAATGCCTCTCACATTTTCAATTTTGTAGCTAGAGTTTAAATATTGACTTAAAATGAGATTATTCTTGAATTACATATAAAAACTCCTATTGCTTGTCATACATACATTATGTCATATACCTCTATGGAGCCACTTATGCTTGGGAGACCACAAAATTCAAACTCCTTCTGTGATATCTTTCAGATGTGTTCTGGAACACAAAACCCCTTGTTTGGGCCTAGACATCTCTGTATACAACACATGTGATCACGGAAAAAGGGTTGCTAATTGTATAAAAGCTAAATTAAATTTAAATATTCTAGTAGAGCATTATTACTGCTGGAAAGATTACTGTGCTAGAAAGACAAAGGAAAATATTTCATGACAGTTCCACCAGGAAATGTGATTTTCACCTAGTCTGCTTTGGTGTCAAATCCTACAGAATTTGTTCAGAGGAAGAAAGGAAAGTCAAATAAGACACCTAATTTTAACTGAGGTAGGAGTTCCACGTGCAAAAACCCCACCATCTTTTTGGATTATTTCACGTTACATTTTTAAGCATCATCACGGTATTGTAAACTCATCAACTTCGGCACTTCAGTGAGAAGAACATATTTGTTTTGAAAATTCTCTCCAAGATACAGTTTGCCTCTGAATCCTGCTGTGCAGGGGAGTTGATAGCACTAATGAAAATAGACAGTGGAATAATAGTCTAGTTATGATTACTACACGTAGGATTTTGTGACTAAGCTACACCTACTGGTTAGTCAGTCTGTTTCTTTTAATGTCTT
>NW_010164748.1:24020-40967 GCF_000695765.1 Mesitornis unicolor | reverse complement strand
GGAAAGAGACAGACACCTGAATCTTGAACACTTTTACATGCCTCCCGAAATACTTGTAACTCCAGGGAAATTTCTATAATACGGTTTGTGCTTTTCAACTGCTTAATAGCAGTGAAGCTTTTTTTTCCTAGTTTCTCCTCCATGTCAAGACTAGTAGGAAAAAAAAACCTCTAAGAAAAGTGAACCATAGCTTCAATATATAGTACCTGATTGGTATTGGAATCAAAGGTAAAATGGCTACTTTGAGAAATAAAGGCTGAGAAATTATGGTTTTTATTTCTGCTGCTAAAAAGTTCATTAAGAAATACAGAAAAAAATTCCTCAAGTGGAAAATTACCAGACAAAAACATGCTACCTTTTTTTGCAAGATTGCAGATTTGGGAGCCAGGTAAGTCTTACTAAGCATTATTTGTATTACAGACACATTTATAAACACAGTCAAACTCTGGGTCCCAATCCACGTAAGCACATGACTGAATTTCCTTATGGCACGATTCCTCTGCTTTCCACCCAGCTGTCTAGACAAGTCCAGAATGTGGGCACACTTCTCAAATCATCGTAATGCCACGGGAAGATGCCATGAAATCCTAGAACATATGAATAGAGGAGTGGCAAGTAAGACTGAAAATTCTTCCCCTGTAAGGAACTGGTAAGATTGGTATTAAACTAACATTAAGGTCTACTATTTATACAGTACTTTGAGGAAAACATACAGAAGAGGCTGAAAAAACCCACATCTAAGTTACTATGATAACTGTTGATCATATTTCCATGACTAACAGATTGCTATTAGATTTAAACATAGATGATTCTGTATCATTACTTCACAATATCAGCCACTGGAGTGAATTTCTTATAGCAGTTGAAGTAAAACTCTCACCATGAGCAGCAGCTAAGAAGTCAGCCTTTCAAAGGGACTGAAAGAAAGATGTTCTTATATTTAGGATATTTGGGGGAAGAAAAATCTGGAAAGGATGACAATACTATAGAGTAATGAATGGAGCTTCCACTGAAGAGAGTTAAAGATAACCACAGCTTCACAATTCAGGGCCTGAATTATCTAGCTTTGTCCTACAGTGGATGGGCAGTAGTATAGTACACTACTAGCGCTTGATTTGAAGCCATATAATAAGGCCAGAAAGGATAGAGCTGCTGAATAATCTCGTTTTGCAATCAATGGGGAAAACATGATCAGACCTCAACTCACTGAGATGATGCTGTTTCTGATATAGGGGAGATTTTCTGATTGCTGGCAAAACATGAGTCAGGCACTCCCAGTTCCTCCCACTATGCACACAGGGCAAACACAAAACAAGCTGCTTACAGAATCACAATCACAAAAATCACAGAATATGAGGAGTTGGAAGGGACCTGGAAAGCTCCCCCCGTGCAACCCCTGCCACAGCAGGATCACCAGAGCAGTCACACAGGAACACGGCCAGGGCTTTGGGTGTCTGCAGACAAGGAGACTCCACAACCTCTCTGGGCAGCCTGGGCCATGCTCCAGAACCCTCACACTCACAAAGTTTGGCCTCCTCTTCAGCTTGAACCTCCTGTGCTCCAGCTTGGGACCATTGCCCCTTGTCCTGGCATTGGCCATCCCAGAGCAGAGCCTGGCTCCTTCCTCCTGACACTGCCCTTTCCCAATGGATCCCCAGGAATGAGGGCACCCCTCAGTCTCCTCTGCTCCAAGCTCCAGAGCCCCAGCTCCCTCAGCTGCTCCTCAGCAGGAGATGCTCCACTCCCTCCAGCATCTCATCTCTGTGGCCCTGCTGGACTCTTTCAAGCAGTTCGTGTCCTTCTGGAGCTGAGGGCCCAGCACTGGACACAAGATTGCAGCTGTGGTGTGAGCAGGGCAGAGCAGAGGGGCAGGAGAACCTCTCTGCCCTACAACCACCCCTTCTCATCCACCCCAGGATGCCATTGTGATTTGCATCCTTGTGGCATCAACAGTGGCAAGGGATTCTTACCCAGCTGCATCTGTCTGGGCAACAGCACAGCTCCCTCTGAGAGAGAAGGAGATCCCAATTTTCCGCACCAGACGAAAGTGGCTCATTTGGCAATTCCACCAAGATTGGGAGGGCACTGGAACAGCAGCCCAGTCAAGCTGCTCCTCCAGAAGACATCCAGGTGTAAAGTCTAAATTCTACATTTAAGTACAACTATACACTTGAGGAAGATGTCCCAGCTCACTTGGTCACCAGCAAGGAATAGGCTTGCTTTACAGTAAAATTTGTCAATGGATATCGGTGACATCTGATGACAAAGTCCCACCTGTTGGTAGGATTTAATCTGCTGGAGGAATTCCCTTGCCAAACAAGATCAGCTTGTGTTTGAGTCTGACAAGTGTCAGAGTGATATAAGGACAGCAGAACTGCTCTGGATAAGAACCTGTGCAAGTCTATTTTTAACTGAGATAGAACTAACAATATCTGGAGAAAATAATCTACATGATAAGACTTCCCACATGATTATAAGTTATCCATTTCTCCATCCAATATTTATGAAGACAGAGCTGTCTTTCTCTCAGCTGCAAAACCTTTCTTCAGTCTTGCAACAGGATCTTTCAGTCATTGCCCAAGCCTTAAGAGAAATCTCTTCTCAGTTTCAATATCTTTGAGAAGCAGAATATACTGAGACCTAACAGACACAAGGAGCTGAGACCAGTGCTGCATTTGTTTGTGCTTATGGTCTCTTCTACTTTATTTTTTTTCCTCGTTGGTGCTGTACCACAAAATGCATTTCCTTCACAAAGCCATTTGCCATCATATTGAAACAGTAAAACTATAAAGAAACCTTGACCACACACATCATCATGAGTAGGATATATAATTAAACAGTGGAATTCACTGTCCCAAAACATTACTGTGGTGCATTCTTGAAATGTATTATATGTTTACTGATGAAAATAAACTTTTACAGATACCTACAGGCAGAAAACGACAAGGCTTGTCAATAAGTGTGTTTCAAAGCATGAAAAAAGGTCAGAAGGAAATATCTCACGGTGATGAAGTATTGGAATTAGGTGGATTGCAAGAGCAGGAGTGTGAGGAAGTACATTAAACTTCCACTTTACATTTAAATTTCCACTTTTATCTGTAGCAGGAGACATAGCTCTAGGATTGATAGTTCCACCAAGACAATTCTTATATCCCTACCAAAAAAACACAGAAATCATTCTGACAACTCTGGCAAAAAGACAGGTCCTGATCTTGCCTAGCATGTGCCAGGAAAAAGAAAAAATGTGAAATAAATGGTTATATAAAGTCCTAATAATAACAATTCATTATTATAGGAGCTTTGCAGACTTGCTAGTTTAGGGTGAATTTTATACAAAAAGAAATTAATACTACATAAAAAGGTAAGTTAGTGTCGTAAGCAAAATCATTTCATAGTCATCATAAAAAGGAAGTTATAACTCCAAACATGGATGACACACTCCTATGGACAAATTCTATGCTCTACAGAGTGATCATTTAGCCAGTCGTGATTTTTCTGTGGGTCATCATTCTGCTCTTAATGAGGAATTCCAAGCAGGAAACACCTTGCTGTCAATATTACATTTCTTAAGGATTTAATGATGGGTTTGGGTTTTTGTTGTTGTTGTAAATACTCCTTTTTCGCTCGTGTGTTGCGAAAATAAAGATTTGGGATTTGATCTTTGGGGACATTTGAAACATTAACTGCAATGTAGATCTGACTTACCCTTGAACAGAAGTTGCTAGGCAGTTTTGCCAGATTTTTAGTTACTGTATGCAGTTTATCAATTGCCTAAAGCCTGAAAAGGCTTTGCTCTACACATTATTCCCACACCTTCACTTGATATAACAAAATACCGAGTACACTTAGTAGTTCTTTCATTCCTGGTTATTTATGGTATGTCAATTAAAGCAACAACAAATACAACAAACACCCAGGAGTGCTTTTCATTAGGAAATTCCTTCCAGTTCCAAGTCAAGACTTAAAATAATTTCTGAACATTTAAGGAATCAAGTTATGCTCCTTGTTGACCAGAGTAATTCCAAATACTATATATCTTGTACATTTTTTATATTTTATAAAGTAAGAACGATTATATCAAAGAAACTAGGTTTTTATTGTTGATTTCTCTTCTTAAATGAAGAAGGGAGCTTTTCCTATGAGAACATAAAGCAAATCCACAGAAGTTTCATCGTTTCCCCAAGCCTCTGAGCTGGATCTCAACTTAGAAACCTTCATCTTCTTTCCATGAGTTCATCTCTGGACAGTCCCAATCTTTTACATCTCTCAAACTGTTTGAGTCCCCTGATTTCTCCCACAAATATAACCCCCTCCTTATGCACAAACACTGCCTTGCAAAGCTCCCAGACCACATAGTTTCAATCCCCCAGGAGATTTTCATGTTGTTGCTTTAGTGGTGGTGTGCTATGTTTGAGATGAGTTGTTTGTTTGTTTTATCACCTTCCTTGATTTCTATATTTATCTGAAAGACAACTCCACTTGCAACTGTATTTAGTGTAGCTTAGACTATATATAGTACTATATCATCACAAAGAGGGGGCTAAAAGAGACTTCAGAAGTAATCTCTTTGTGCACATGAAACCCATCACTTCTTGCTCCACCCACCATGTAAACAAATAACAGATTACACCCTCCTTCTCAGAAAGCTTTTATGTCTTTAAAAGAAGTTGGCAAATTTCTCTTCATCTTCTGTGATGCAAATCACTGCCCTTTCATTCCAGTTTTGTAGGGTATCTCCTAAACTCTTAGCTTTTTTCAACTGGGCTAGCGTTCACTCAAGCAATGAGCTCAGAAGTACTCATGAAAGTCTAATCCTTGCAGTTTATCCTTGTGTCTTCCAAATTCTGATTTGGATTCTGAAATTCCAAATTCTGAACAAATTCCGATGTTCAAGTTGATGTTCACTTCTTAGCAACAGCATGCATGGTTTTTTTACTCAGGTTGTGATCTATATTATCGACTTTTTCTGCAGATCTTGCATACACCCAAAAGGTTTTCAGATCCTGTATTTATCAGCCGATTGTTTCTACCTAAACTCTTATCTTAAACAGTTAACAAAAATAGTTCAGACGATCACAGAGAAAGCTCTACTCAGAGAAAAACAGAATTTTCTTGTAGAAAACTAGAAATTTCTAGTTTTATGACAAGTCCTAAAATTAAATGCATCGCTTCTCCCAAGACTGAGAAGAATTACTTGACTTAGATAAGAAAATATTAAGGAACAATAAGAGACATAGCTTGTCCTCCAGGACTAAACAACGTTAATCTGGGTCCCAGTTTCTTCATCAGGACCCAGTCTTGGTCACCATGGGAGGTGGATATCATACTAGACACCCAAAGAGTCCATTGCTTGGTCAGTATAAGTATCATGGTTACAGTGATATCCACCTGCCCTTATGCCAAGCCAAATTCAGGAGTAATAAACACTGTCATTTATTACAGAATTGCTTATTGCCTAGCCAGTTATTCTCTACCTCTCCTGGTATAAAAACACAGTTGAGATGAAACATCCCCATGCTGCGATGGTGAACTAGAGTTTAATCTTAATTGTAGCCCTCAGACTCAAAACAACCCCATGAGATTTCACGGATGTCAGCAGATTCACAACAGCAACAACGTAGAAACCAAACCACTCCTTCCCTTCCCCAGGAGCAATCTGGCTATGGCACTCTTGATTTTATTATCACTTCTGTTCTTGCCAAAAAAATGCCAAAAAAATCCTTAAAAAAAAAAAGTCACAGACATTAGTTCTGAGATAATTCCAGATGGAGTTTTGGCTCAGCATGCGAAATATTTATTAACACACCAACAATATTCTCCTGCAAGACAAACATTTTTACTTTTCAATTGTAAAATCAAGCGCCGAAGAAGTTTCGGATTAATGCTGTGTGCTGTCACAGGTTAATGGAGCAGACAAGGTTTGAAATCAATCATCCTTAGTGTGAAAATATATTCATTAGTACAGCTAAAGAAAACATCTCATCTTTAATACCTTATCCAAGCAGTCAATTTAAAATTAAATTGGTATATTATTTAGACTACAATATTTCAGTTCTTAGAGGACGCTGTGCTTTATGATAAGCGTAGTACAGAATGTATTTTTATAGCTAACTAACTTCCAGGTTTGCAATGCCAGAAAAGTAAAAATGACCCAGCCAGTTCTGGCAGGGAGCACACGCACAGAATCCACGTTCCTAATCCTGTCCTTCAAGGCTGATCTAATCTCAGCAGCCGTGGGAACTGGATTCCAGGTTTGTATGGCCACACAGACACCTCTTCATTCCCAGCTATCTGAGTCAGCGTGGTGACACTGGCTTCCAGACATCCATGCACCAGACCGGTTGAGGATGCAAGATCTGGTGTATCTCAAATCGAGGATGCTCTGTGATAAACGCGCCAGGCAGGTTGAAAACCAGTCAGGAGGTAATTCTGTTCACTGCGTTCCCAAATGACAGACTATTGCCTTCTGATAATGCTGGAGATATCCTATTCTATTATCAAATGAGATCAACCTTGCTTCTAATGAATCAAATTACAGAAACCATCAATGTGAAACTGTAGGAACAGTCTAATAGGCCAGGATCCAAAAGATTCCACGGGAACATTTGTTGGGTTTGTGTTTTTCATGCTGCAAGGTCAGAGCCAGTTTTGCAGTTACCTTATGGAAAGGTGATGTGTAAGGACAGCAACTGTGCAGTAAAACCTGTTAGAAGCAATGCTCGGATGGCCCTGCCTGCTCACACTGAATCATGTTCACATACCTTCTCCTTTTCAGCTCAGAGGAATGTAATCCTTAATGGCTACAAGCTATTAAACTATAAAAACTATAAACTATAAGACTTTGACAAGCAGTTTTGGAGAATCAGCATCCCATCCACTTCTTAGTTGCAAACTAATCTGAAGAAGAAACCTAGGGAAAGTCCAGTACCTGTGGTTTTATCAACCCACAGGTTAATCTGCATGACATCCTAGCACATTCCTAATAATTCCTCCAAAAACTGATCCCTCTTATCCTCGATTGACCACATTTCTCTAAAAGCAGCTAAAATAAGGGTGAATGCTTGATTTCCTGTTGCCATTGAAGGATCACGGGAATTCACAATGGATTTCCTTCAGGCTTTTAAAACAGTGGTAAAAACACAAACCTCACTCAGGAAACAGTTTTAAGAATATTAAACCAATAAATTACACTGTAGTCCTTTGAAAGACGGTGAATAGCCTAATTAAATGAGGAAAAGAATAGTTTTAATTACGTTGACAGGTCATGACAAACATAACTAGGAATGAAAGCATCCTTAAGAGAAGCCTTTTTCTGAAGGAACTCCAGTGGTGATATTCCCAAAGAATAAGCACTACTGAACATTTCTTCAATAGACACCAGAAAAATCAGTCTTCTGGAAGTGGAAGTTTAAAACCTGCAAGTAATCCTGTAATGACATTAGATTATCCTTCTGTTTATGCTTAACAATCAATAAGACAGTGGATAATTTACACTGCCGAAACCACAATCTGCCATAATGCCATTTGTGAGCCAATTACACAAAATCTTTCCTACTCTTTTTCTTTAACTGCCTGCCTATTGATCTGATAGCATACAGTATATAAATCTGTCCCTCATCTGCTGAGAGGGAATGAAGCAATGTTTGCAATTGGCAAGACAAACTTGAGCAGTTTAACCTAATCTATCTAATCAAATGTCACTCACTCTTTCTGTCAAGCTGTTGAAGCATCTCCTGCATTTGGTACATGAACAGTACTAACAGCCATCCAAAAAACCTCCGAAGATGAAAGGTAGGTCTCAGGTTCAAATTCGGAAGATCCAAAGGAGATGCAGCAAAATAAATGCAAGTGTACAATCAAACAAAATTTCTCATCCTATTTCATATACACATATGGAAAACTTTTAGATAAGAAAAAATTAAATTAAAATGAACAAGTACTATGGTAGTTTGTGTGTGATAAAAGGAGATATGAAGAACACAATTAATGCCTCTTTCCTGGTCCAAGCTGTTTGAGACTAAAGATAATTATTGTGTCGTGAATTGTTGGCAACTTGTAGGAAAACAGTGGGGAAATACCGTATTTTGTCTAAATTTCACCCTATCCATCTGTCTAGAGAAGGCTTCGCTTTCCTGTCAGTCTGAGAGGTCTGATCAAGCCATGAACAGGCAGGGAAAAATCAATTCCATTTTGTCACAATATGACGTTTGGGATCAAAATCGGTGCAGATCCTTGGGCTACCCAATACATTTGTCCTGTTATTACTAAAACATTTCTTGGAAACGGACACTTTTCATCTGCATTTAGAAAGGCCTGCTTGAAAGGACATTTCCGTACATTTCCCTTCAAACCATGCCTGTATTAGGATGTACCACGTGTAGAAAGAGCGAATACAATAAGTGTTGGTGTCAGTTATGAACTAAATTACTCACAAATAATCCTTGTCATTATTCAAGTAGTGCTAAGTCTCTGTCTTGCTAAGTAATGACAGAGACTGGAAAGGATCCTGGTTTTAGCTGTCATGATACGTTACTACAGCATGTGTCTTTCCAAGATATTTAAGAATATGAACATCTCTCCTACTGCAGCTGCACTGGGCTTGGTTCGAGCCATTACACATTTCCTGGAATGCATAATTACTGCTCAACACAGCCAGGAGCCATTTCAGGCTTTTTCCATAAAGCTCTAAGAAATAGCTTGAAAACATCTGAGTTGTTTGAACAAAGCAAGGGCTTGCATTATCCTTCAAGGAAAGTCATCAGACTTAAAGCAAAAGCTAACTGAAATGCCTTTGAGAAACATCTTCACATATAGTGAAACAGTAAATAATTAAAGTTAATTTGAAGACTAAATTTTCTCCAGAATGTTTAGTGTCTCTGAAGAAATTCCCAACACACAAGAGTTTTTATTAAGAGCTTTAACTCGAGGCATCCCTGAACTTCTGTCTCATCTTACTGGTGTTTAGCTATTAAAGTTATCAGAGACAAACTTCATGGTGCTGCCTAGATCTAGCTCGTACATTCATCTCAGTGCCTTCATGTCCCCAGTCTCCCCCACTAGCAGATTAAACAGCAGCGTATTAAGAAGTCTTGTACCTCCACAAACCTGGGCCATGATCTGCTGAAGCTTCAATAGGCACTACTTCACTTTCTTATAGGGGTCAGGTCACCCCATTAGAGAAGAGCCCAAATTGCAGGACTCAATTCTGACTTCAAATTTGCCGTCTGCCACTGGAATCAGCTTCAAGTACTTTGCTAAAAGGTATTCAAAGCATCGCACACCTTCTCATCATTACAGAAAGCCTCTACCAAATCATAAAATTGCAAATCTCAAAATCAACATCTAAAACATCATGAGGACTGATATCGGCTCAGCTGCAGATATTTTTCTGCCCCATCCAGTGCCAAGCGGAAGCAGGTTTCCTCCTCATGCTGAGTACACAGAGTTTTGACTCGTATTACCAGGAAAAGCTGGAAGGAGAGGCCTCCCCCCAAGCTTCTGAACTCATCTGGTATCTGCTCACACAAAGACATCAATGTTCTGAGATAAATTAGCCCCTGGAACGGTTTTGTTTTCAGAGCTGTGCTCTGAAAAGGCAACGTTTGCCACACATCTGGAGCAAGTGTGCATAGGTTAAGGATGGAAATGGGAAAGCCTTGAGAAAATAAAACATGAAAAGGAGCAGACTGGGTGGGAAAACTGCTGCAGACGGAACGAGGAGGTGAAAGGGGGCTATCCTATCAGGAGGATGTCTTGCAGAGAGGCTCACAAAGATAGCATTTTCTTCTGGGGCTTGGAGATGCTCCGCTTGACACACATCACTCCCCAGCAGAGTGGGTGGACAGCTAGCTTGAGATTTTACATGAAAGTGAAATCTTTAAGATATAAATATATAGAGAGGATCATAGAAATTCTACAGCTTTTTTCTTGTTCTTTTTTTTTTTTTAAAGCCATTTGCTGCTAGAGAAATGGCACACTGCATTCTGTTCCTATAGCTTAACCTGTGGGAGAAAAGAAAGTCACAGAGGGTTTAAGTGCCACCTTCTTTTAACCTGCTGGTTTGTCCGGGGTCTTCATAACTGCACTTAGTAGAAAACAAAGGCTGAACAAATTATGTGTGCTGTAGTACATAACATTCCCAGAATCTCCCATGCACTGTCTGGTCTGCTGCAACCTTCTCTCCAGCCCATCACCAGACCTCAAGCCTGCACCTGATACACGCTGATAATTATGGATGTCTCTGCAGTTCTTGCAGTCCTTCCCAAGAACAGTCAAATAGTGCCAGTCAAGATGAAGCTCATTTCCACTCAGCATACTAATATATCATTGCTAGATAAAGCATCTCACTTGGCTTTCTAACATGGCCCTCTCAACTCATTTCACATGATCTGACCATTTCCATATGTAAAGCCCTACACACATCTTTGTTTCTTCTATATATACAGAAAAATAAAACTAGGCAGCCATCCAGCACTTGTATAAATGAGCTCTGTAATGCAGTGGGGAAATCCAAACATGCTATTAATATATGAATACAAAACCAGTAAGTTTTCTGGTAGGGCAATAATTAGAAGCTAGTAAGCTCAAGGAAATTTACTATTACTATTTACTAGCTTGTAGATATTATCACAATGCAAGAAAAAAGCCTGATCCGTAAAGAAGAATGAAAAGATAGAAAAGGTCAAAAAAGCAATTGTCTTCCATCACAATTATGCCAGACAAGTTATCAATATGTGAGAAGGACTCTAAGCCCAATAGTCAATCTCAAGAAGAGTTCTATCACTTCTGTGAAATGATAAATTCCACAACTAGGAAAATAAATTAAAGCAATACAATACGTAAAAATAAGAAGGTGAAATCATAGTCTACTGAACACTCTAGTAAAGATGAGCAGTTGACCTACAAGTCACAGGCTCTTGACAACAGATTTTAAGGCCAGAGGTGAGTATTAGATTGTCTACGTGTTACAGTCTAAGGAATTTTAGTTAGCTGTGGTTGACAGAGAGCATCTTGCTCTGTGCTGACTGAAGCATGATTTCAGAAAAACACCCACTTGATTTGAAAGTAACAAAAAAGAGACGATCTACTACTCCTCTGAACAGTTTGTTCCCTTCAGGAGGTTGGATGGTGTTGATCCGAATGGCTGTAGATCGGCAAGAACTTGAATTTGAGTCTACCATTTCAGAATTTCAGCCAGACTAGCTCCCCATAATGGTCAATGAATACAAGGAAGGTCATCATGTACCACTTCAAAGGAAAAGATTGAATGAGAATGGAGAAGTCTGAGACTTCAGCCTAGAAATGGAGAAAGGGAGAGGGGCAGAATCAAACCAAAGCCTTCCTGCTGGTTTTCTGATTGACTAGTTAAGGTGCATAATCTATCTTCTTCTCCCATGTCCCCTCCCTGAGTTAGAGTCTTGACTGTTGAGAAGCCTGGTCCTGATGCCCGCCTGGTCCTGATGCCCGCCTGGTCCTGATGCCCGCCTGGTCCTGATGCCCGCCTGGTCCTGATGCCCGCCTACCTCCTCAGCACACTGCACAAGACATCTGTATGTCCATGGTTTTAAAACTCAAGGTAATGTCTCGCCATACAAAGAAGATGCACAGCAATAACAACTTTCACTGCTCTTTAAGAGCCTTTGCTTCCAGCATTTTAGTTTAATTTGTACCTTTGAACAGGGCAAAAATTGTCTGTCAGTATGCATGTCACAGTGGCTGGCGATCCTTCTAATCCTGTCATTAATCAATACATACCAACACTTGAAAAGCCTCTGTTAATGAACACGACTTCAGTAAGAACAGACAATTCCACTATAGGCACATTCTTAACTTATCAAAACAAGTCTTTGTTCTCCTAAATACTTCCTGAAACTCAGACAAGAACATAACAGAAGTGTAGATTTTCTGGAAATTGCTGAACTCTTACATGTCCTCTTTAAATAACTGTTCACACAGCTTTTTAATTCTGGTTATATTTTTACCCAACAGGTTTTATGAGAAATTTATCCTACTTTGCACAATAGCATTGCGTTATAAGCGTTAATATCGGTTTAATTAATCTTTGTCTCTGAAATAAATAAAGGTGGGAAAATAAGAACTAAGGACAGATGAGTAAAGGAGACAGTGAGGCACAATGTAAATGGTGATGGGTCTTCAGCCATGTGTGTGCACCAGCCATAACTTGCCAAAAATCAAGGAGCTGTGAGCTGGCCCTGTTTCTTTTATATGCAAATAAACCTAACAGAGACATGAGAGAGGCTGGCAATGAGGTAGCTCAAAGTTCTCCTTTCCTTACCCATTTTACCTGCTGGTTACAGGTACCTAACCTTAGCCAGGGAGGTGGTGGTATAAGCTATTCTTTTTTTAATAAGTATTTTACATTCCTCAGTGGCCTGGTGCTGTTGCAGAGTCACTGGAACCCTTCCCAGCATAGCATGCAAGTATATTTTACAACAAAAAAGTGAGCCATAAGAGTACTTTGCATTTGCTTATCCTTAACTGAAAAGCACCGCATTTATGTCACACGTATGTGTTCATATTAAGGGTCCTTCACACATGAATCTATTACTGTACGTAAGAAGGGTAATGTAACTGTGGCTTTGTACAGAGTTAAATTATTTTTGAGTTGTTCTCCCCATGTCTTTATTTGTTTCACAGTCCTAGTCAAAACCTGGGCTGAGGATGAGGGCAGTGCACATAGGATGGTTCCTCATAAGCATTGCTAGCAGGGTTTGATTTTCAGCTGGCAACCCAGAGAAAATGACCATTTCCTCAGTCCCAGTTGCAATCTGGACAAGTGTTTCACTGTGGACTACTAAAACCAGAGCTGTGCCTTCTTCCACATGCACAAGAGTTTTTGCAAAACGAAAACTGGTATACATTAGTGTTTTCAAACCTGGGCTAAAAAGTAAACCTCAAATGTTTGCCTCGGCTCTGTTGGACTGGTATAACATATTTCATTTCAACCAAGTGGATAAATTAATCACCTTTCCATGCTACCACAGAGAAATGCAAAGGACCTAAACCCATTCTCTCGCTGTATGTGCATTAGGATGAAAAATACCAACGACTGCTCCAAATTCTCTGTCAATATTAGCAGAGATTGAGACACAGCAGAACTCACACAAGCAAGGTGAGCCTGTTCTGAGATGAACATATTCACTCTGCCCCATTTTCAGTGCTGTGAAGGCACAAACAGGATCAAAGGCAGTCCAACCTACACCTCCAGCAAAAACATTCCTCCCCCAGCCAGCATATATCCAATATACATACCTCTTAATCATCCGTTTCTTGCCCCATTATAGGAACCGGTTAAGAGTGCAGCCCAATTACTCTGTGCTTTAGTTACCTCCAAAAGGCATCATTCTGCAATCAGAAAAACTGGAGTTACTAAAATTTATGCAAGGCTTGGGCCAGGACTTTAATATGTAGAGGGTTGAGTTACAAAACTACCTAGCACCATATCTGCCTCTGGCACCAGTAGAATCAGCCCTTACTCACTATCCTTAAAAATTAGGCCACTGCTTTATAAGTTATCATGTAATTATTGATTATTTCAGGAAAAAGAATCATTCTTCCTTTCATGCTCAAGGAAAAAGTTATGCATTAAACAAGGCTCTGAAAGGAAATTTATCCCAGAACACAAGAGAAAGGCATTAAGATAGTTACTATCTTGCAGAGTACTGCATGGGGCTTAAATAGCACTGTCGTATGGCACATCAGGGAACAACAGGGACCAGCTGTCACCTCAGCAGCAGGGAGCTGAGGGGAACAGGAACTGAACACAGCAGGCAGACCCTGCGCTGGCAACAGAGACTAACAGAGCCACCAGCACAGCTAGCAGAAATCCCAGCCAGTGACAAAAAACATACTTGTAATTCAACGAACCCATAATTCAACTTACCCATATGAGCAGTCCACACAAGGAGGAGGATGATAGGATAGCTGGAGGCTGGTCACCTCAGAAGAAGGCCAAACTCCCAAACCTGAGCTTAAATGCAGCTCCTGGGCCCACTGCTCCTTGGGTGGGTGCCTCAGGTGAGGCCATTAAAGCCAATTAGCACCCTCAGAGCACTGTCACTGTAAGATAAGCTGCTGCTTCCAGCAGTGGGCAGGGAAGGATTTGGAGAGAAAAAAAAACAACCACCAAACAAACAAGTGAAAACGAACCTGAAAAACCTCAGTTCTGAGTCTGTTTCCTCTTACGCTTAAATTTTTGTGCTGTCCATCTTCTCTCTGCTGAGGACGCAAGGTCTACAGCTCTTCTTAGAGAAATTAAAAGGAAAACACAGACTTAGCCCTTTAAGAAAGAAAAGCTCAAGTGTAAATAGTCCTGCAGGTCATCTTCCTAATGCCTAATTTATTTGAACAGCTGTGTATCAAAGCCAGCAGAATTAAGTGTCTCCTTCTGTTAGCTGTGAAACATTTCAAGTGTAAGTCCAAAAATGTCATAGCATTTTGTATTTAATCTGTGCAAGTGCAGATTCAATGGGATTTGTGCAGAAAATATATTTATTTTGTAATGCTTTTAATCTCTCTCCATTTACAGTGAACAATTGCAGATATGGTGGCTTTTTCTATACTTGGAGTTATAGGGCGATTAATTCCCAGTTGGTACAGTTTAACTGGTGATAACATCAATGGCAATGGTATTGTTGCCCAGAGTTCAGGAGCTTACAGTCTCATTTCATGTCTGAGCACATGTGAGCAGTCTCAGGTTACAGTTTAGCTGTAGTTATGGCCTATAGAGCTGCATTTCCTTAGCCATAAACAGATCCCACTGCTAATTTATCCCAGCAACATCACTGGCACAGGAATGACTACATGGGACTGCCTGGAAGAAAGTGTAGAATATGGAGACTGTTCCCCATGACTGCACTGTAAAAACCACTAATATTACCAGAGGTGTTAAGATTTAAAAGAACTTTTCAGTTGTGTTTTGGTTTTGATGTGCTTTACATTCCTAACACTTCATTCATATCCTGGATCAGATGAGAAAGTACTGACCAGAACCCATGTTTGTAATCAAAGAAGCAAATGCAGTGATTAAGCCTTTTAAAGGAGACATCTTAATGTAGTGTCATATACTCTTCTTCATGAAAGGCAACTGCATGACACCAAAGCCCTGGCCATGGAGCTGGAAGAGAGAGGCCACCATTCAAGGACAGGAACTGCTTGAAAGAGTCCAGCAGGGCCACAGAGATGCTGGAGGGAGTGGAGCATCTCCTGCTGAGGAGCGGCTGAGGGAGCTGGGGCTCTTGAGCTTGGAGCAGAGGAGACTGAGGGGTGCCCTCATTCCTGGGGATCCATTTGGAAAGGGCAGTGTCAGGAGGAAGGAGCCAGGCTCTGCTCTGGGATGGCCAATGCCAGGACAAGGGGCAATGGTCCCAAGCTGGAGCACAGGAGGTTCAAGCTGAAGATGAGGAAAAGCTTTGTGAGTGTGAGGGTTCTGGAGCATGGCCCAGGCTGCCCAGAGAGGTTGTGGAGTCTCCTTGTGTGGAGACACCCAAAGCCCTGGCCGTGTTCCTGTGTGACTGCTCTGGTGATCCTGCTCTGGCAGGGGTTGCACTGGGGGAGCTTTCCAGGTCCCTGCCAACTCCTGACATGCTGGGATCTGTGAAAGGGACAAACAGGTTCTCCCTCCAGGAGGATGCTCAGGGCTGGAGATCAGGAAAGGCAAATGTTCATATGACACTAGGCCCCATGCTTGAGGAGGAGTGGGTGACATTTCTGATGTGCTCCTGACCACGCAGTGACCCTGCTGGCTAATTCCCAGTTAGTGAGTGCTGAGCTGGGGGACACAACGTTTCCAGCCCCCCCAGCTGTCTTTTTGCCTGCTGCTGTGCGAGGTCTGCCTCTCTGCTCTCAGCGCAGAGGTTTCTGTGCCCATTTTTTTAGTCACCTAAGTCCTTTGTAGGCTCTGGCCTTTTGTAAAAATAAAGCTGTAGATGAATCTGAGGATATCTAGGGCAGGACTATCAAAAATGAAGTTGTTTAACAAACATCTCTTGTTCAGATAACACAGCGCGCTATTTTGCGGTGAAACTATTTGATGAATTTTAATTACTCGGCAAATCTGAAGAAGAAAATTTTGCTGATTTGATGTTCAAAGTTCTGTATATTTGTAGTTTCTATCAGCTTCAGTGTTTATATGCTATTACTTATGTTAAGCATTCTTCATTGTCACTACATTTACACTGTTCACGTAGTCACTTTGGTTTTCTGTTGGTTTGTCTGTTTGTTTTCCACAGAGGTACATACTGTCTTCCTTTAAGGAAAGAACATACATTTCATGGATGCACACAGCTCGCTCACTGGACTGTTGCTGTGTATTCCTGACAACATGCTCAGGCTTTTTTGAAAGTTTTGATGAATCTTTGCCAGCATCTGAAGGAGTATTTCAGTGCTTGAAATGTATTTACTTTTTCCAGGACAGTTGAATAATGAAAACATGTTTAATTAATTCCAGCAGCTCCAATGGTATACAGTGTAATTAACAATGTTCTGTATTTCCCAGCTAATTAGAGAAAACCATAGCACCGAGCTAATTGGACACAATAGTATCTCTGAAGAGCAATAAAAGAAGTTTATCATCTCTTGTGATTGTCATAAAAGTAATATTAATATAGAATGTTGTCCTGCTTTACTGGGACAGAGTTTTGGAGTCAGTTTTCTGGTGAGGAAAACTGCAGTTCTCTAAGGCCTACACCACCTTATTCCATGGGAACAAAATGATAAGACACTTGGTGACAGTTTTTAGCTGGCACTGGTATGTGATAATCAAGGTCTTCAGCGGCCTTGAGATAAACAGAGGCAGAGGCTGGGGGAAGCAGAAACCCAGGGCAGCTGAGGCCAAGCTGATCCCATGCTGGCCAGGTAGAAGTATTCTATAGCATAAACTTTACATTGACTATAAACCGGGGAGTTTGCTGGGGATGCCCTTCTTTT
>NW_010164748.1:12533-23988 GCF_000695765.1 Mesitornis unicolor | reverse complement strand
CCCTATTTTTGTTATTTCAGGTTTTCAATTACCATGCTCCTCATTTTCAACAGAAAGGTACTTTAGCATGAATCTACCTAATGAATATTTACATTTCTTTCAAAATGCAGCCTAAATATTTCTCTCTGATTCTGTGAAGTATTTCAAGGGTTGACTTCTGAGACACAGTACACAGCAGAGGCAGGAAAAACTTAGCTGGGTTTAAAGCCATAGCAAAGTTGTTTTTAACTGTGGACGTGAGAAAGTGGCCGAAATTTTCTTGTTATTCACAGAATGCCTACAGGACAGACAAGGGAGTTGCTCCTTTGTGTATTTCAAAATCCTCAAAGCAGTTAAAGACGGCAAATTTAACGCTGCCTTTCTCTACTTCAGTACCAACCAGACCAGTTGTGACCCTCGCAGGTGGGGGCAGGTGCCTCTGTCAGGAGAACCTCTCTGCCCTACACCCACCCCTTCTCATCCAGCCCAGGATGGCGTTGGCCTTCTTGGCTCAAGGGCACATTGCTGGCTCATGGGCATTGCTGCCACCAACACCCCAGGTCCTTTCCAGCCACTCGTCCCCAAGCCTGCAGCGTCCATGGGGTTATTGCGACCCAAGTGCAGGACCCGGCACTTGGCCTTGTTGAAGCTCATCCAATTGGCCTCAGCCCATGGATTCAGCCCATCCAGGTCCCTCTGCAGAGCCTTCCTACCCTCAGGCAGATCAACACTCCCTCCCAATTTAGTGTTATCTGCAAACTTTCCTTGCACTGAAGTGGACAGAATTCACGTTCAGCTTTAAAAATAACCCACAGCCCAGTCATCACTGTGGGAGTGAACCCTTTTCATTCTGGACAGTCAAGTCTGTCCTGAATTGCCTGAGATTTGTATCTATAACCTCCACAGTTGGTCTGCTCAAGCATTGGACACTACAAGAAAGCTCCTGCAGTATTATTGCTCTTTGGCATGAAACCTGCATAGGACAGTAAAGAGCTTTTTGGGAAATCTGGGAAATTTTGGGAAACTTGTTTACACTGGAGGCAGCTCCTAGGGATGTGCAGGACTTCGAAGTTCTGTTTTGTGATGAAAATCCCACCCAGGAAAGGAAGTTTTAGCAGGAGTGACACAAGGGAGGGAAAATTACTGCGGCTCATTAAACTTTTAAAGTGCTGTGATTTACAGAGTGGGATAAATCACAACAGAGATAGGAAGTAAAATGCAAGTGGTAAAATAGAAAGCAAAACTTCACTGTTGCGAAAACGGTAAATGAGATTTTTTTAACAATGTAGTGACTATTTTTTTTCCCCAAAACAAAATGAATATTTGCAAATTGTACCCAATAAAAGAAATGCAGCTTTGACAGAGTCACACATTTCAGTAGAGTATGATTCCCTCAAGATTTCTGTGTCCTGGTCTAGTTCTTAACTCTTTCAAGAGATTCATCTTGAATAGATACACAGTTTACATTTAAGCCTGCTTGTTGCCAGAGCATTTAGAAGGGTTATCAGGTGAAACAGGCAACTGGAAGAAAAGCTCTTTCTTCATTGGGTGTTTTAATTTTGGATTTAGAAACTAATATCTCTGATGATCTGTGAAATGTGGGGTTCTGTTTGCTGTGAACACCAGCAGGAAATCGCTCACTTCAGCTTCCCATTGCAAATGAAGCAAATCAGATACAAAACTTGTTGGTAGTGACTTCGCAACTTTCAAATACCGCATTCTCCTTTGAAGCTAAGACAAATGAAATTTAACCACCTTATAAATTACTTTTCTGTTTAAAACTGTCATTTCTATGAGCTGACTTTTTTTTTTCACGGCTTGACAGTTACACTGAAACAAAAAGAAATGAAAACCTGAAACAAATATGCCTCCATGGTTGTAATTTGAACTTCAACCAGGAACAAAATCAAATGCCAGCAGTGAAATGTGTTCAACCTAAAACAATGTCAAGATTAGAAGAGGCATTTTCCTCTGTTCGTTCTGTTCATTTGAAATTCTAAACATGATTAACTCAAATTATTGATTTATACAAATTAAACACATTTTTCCTTAATTGAAACCATTCCTGAACCGCCAAACTCTTGTAAAACTACGAAGAAATAAAGAATTAAATAATTTTTACTTCTGTTTGTATTTTACTGAGGGTGAAGCTGTGTAAAAGCTTCACTAACGAAACCAATCAGGTTTTGGTTAGTAAGCGAAAGCAAAATAGTCGTGCCTTAAGGATTATTCATTTTGCTTGAATACTTTTGCCCACTATTGCAGTTCAAATATGTATTTCTGGAGATATAAGCACATATAGCTAGAATTTAATGGAAAAGCCCACTGAAATCACTACCATTATTTTCATTAACCTCAGAGGGTCAATGTAGTCTTATGGCCTGCCTCTTGATGTGCAACTGTGTTTTCACACACAAAGGATGCTCTGTCCATTTACAGCTATAAGAACTGAGGACAGCACTACTTTTGTAGAGGTTTCTATCTTATAATCCAGTTGTAACTTACCATAAGTGGGTAATTTGGTGGTTTCTTCTTAAAAATAGAACTTAACCTGACACAGCAATGCTAAAGGAACTTGGTGTAATAAAAATCACCTTCATATTTGTTGCAGACCTATTATATTTAAAACAGGAACAAATAAAAGACTGCCAGGTTCTAATTGCTCCTGCAAGGAAGGTACTTCACCAGACTTCAGACTGATCTAACCCAGTAACACCAAGCACAGCAGACTGGCAAATCTACTGAATGTCCCCATTTCCTTTAGTGGAAGGCAGATGAGGGCCAACACAACATCACATTAATACAGTCTAGTCCAACAGCTCTGTGCAAATTTGAAAACATCAGGAAGAAGATGTCCAGACCTCAATGTTAGGCTGCAGGTCAGGATTTCTTATACATCTGGAAGTCTACAGCAAAGGAACCTTTTTACACAAAGCCCTAGGTACAAAACAAACCATAACACTTCAGCCTTAAGAGTATTTCTCAACCCTTATTGTGTTCTTAAATGCAAATAATGATCACATGAGCTTCTATGTCTTTCAGTCCTATGTGGGTTTTAGGCTGACAGTCTTTTTGGTATTTCATGGGGGACTGAAGATAGTGCTGCTGATTTCAGGGAGCTTGGAGGCTGCTGAACTGAGGCCTCTGCAGCAGCAAACAGTGGTGTTGGTATTGTGACAAATAATACAGTAGCAGCAATTTAATGAAGCATTTCTTTCCGTACATTAGTTAAAAATTAATTTAGAAACCAGGAGCCTGATCCTGGTTTCAAGAAAATCAATGTTTAAACACCTACTGAATTGTATAAAGGAGAGATAAACTTCTAAATTATTGACCACCGCTGCTTATGTCATCTGTTTGCTGTTCAGGTGCCTGGTTTCTTGAGGGATTTCAGAAAGATTCAGCCTTTCCTTATCTCAAACACTGAGCAAACTCAGACAGACTCAGCCATAATCTGCACCACAGAAGGACCAGTCTGACTGACCAACGCAATGCCTCATTCCATGACGCTCTGGATTTTTCCAACACATAAAATTACACTAAATAGTACGTGCTTCACCTTTGCTCTCCCAGGGGTTCAGAGCAAGCAGATCCAGTTCTGACTGTGCTGGATCATCACTGCCTCTCCATAGCAGTAACAGAAGGGTTATCTATGCCTAAACAAATAGTCCTGGCATCCAACCTCTTCCTAGTCACCTTTCAGGCTGCTGGGCCTTCAGGATCTCTTTAGTTCAGTAGCATCATCGCAGACAGGATTGCTCAAGGCTAGGAGAAATTCAAATTTTGTAGGAAGAGGAAATATTTGTTATTGAAATGAGTAATAACTGATAAAGAATAGCCCAGCTTTCTGAGGCAGAAAAGAAAAAGGCTTCATTTTTCATACTGAAAGAACAGTTTCTGTGTAAAAGCTTGACTGCTTTCTCCAGCTACTGTTACTTTAGCTTACGTTTGTCTAACCAAAATTCTTCCAATGAACATCAGGATCCCTTGAATTCAAAGTGGTAATAGTAGTATAAAAATCTCATCAATAGTAACTAAGACATTCCAGATGTAATGATGTGAATTTGAAAACCGAATTTGCACACTTAGAACATCATATTTAGGGGCAATAAAGTCAGTTCTGTTCCTCACATTTTGAAGATCTGGGGTTTTTTTCATTGTGCTTTCTTATTAAATTATTTTCGGTACATGCTATTAGGATTAGGTGTGCCCTATTTTTTAAAATCAGGGTATTTCTGTACCAATCACCAGAAAAGGCAGACTTACACTTACCAAGAATTTGAAGGAGACTGTATAATTAGCTGCAAAGCAAAAGCAGAAGAGATCGTTGCATTGCAGAGCACAGCATAATAAAACCTCACTTACTTTGTTTTGTTAAAATATACATCCTCTAAATTGCTCTTTTAGATGATGAAAGTTAGGCAAACTAACCGAAACAAGTAGGACAACAAAATAATCCCCAGGTAAAACATCACAAAACCAGTAAGAATGGATTCTTGAATCTTTTCGATGGAGTTGGTCCAAAAATAATACTGACATTTCATTTTAAACATAGTCCAATATAAAATCAGCCTTACTTCTGCATTACCTGATTCTGCCTGTTTTACTAGTTTACCAGCTATAGCTTTAGTGTAATTATATGTTTAAACATCCTTACAAGCAGTATGTCCTTACCTGTAATGACTGCAAGTAGATATGAATAGGCACGGGAGGAATGTCAGATTTTCTGTCTCATATGATGATTTTGGATGTTTGCTCGGATTTTTTTCCTCTCCAGACAAAAATGTAACTTAGCTTGCTAGAATAAAAGACACAAGTAGTCCCAGTTCTTGTCTTCAATGCTGACCAAAGAAGGTGCAAGAAGAGTTGAGTCATCTACGGAACAGTACAGAAACATGGCAAAATTTATTAAAGAGGTGCTTATTTAGTATAATCTAACAGCTTCCTCTGATCCAAGACTCAAAGTCTTCCTGAGTAGCAGGTTGTATCTTATGTTTATTAGCCTTTGATAGATGATTCTTCTTGAGTCTGGTTAATGAGTTTTCAAATTTAGGTAAATTTTTTGCATTGGGCAACATACTATAGCAACAACTTGCAGAGTTTAATACCTTTCTGTGTAGAAAAAACAACAAAAAAACCCAAAACCCAAATCTAATATTGTTTAGTTTGAACCTACAATATGAAAGTTAATCTGGTTTCCATTGTGTCCTGTACTCAGAGAAGCAGTGAATAGTCATTGCTTATAAGAATGCCTTCACCAGGCAAGTAATGCTGCTTTAGATCTCTGTAATTTCCCCCTTATTTGTGTCTTTTCTGTCTCGTTTAGCACTAATCTATTTGTATGTTCTTAATATAGAAGCCGTTTGTGTCTTTAATCAGCCTCTTTCCTTTTGATGCGCAATGTCTTGTGTTACAGCATCCCATTTTAAGATAAGAAGATAAGAAATTAATTCAGTGTTGAATCTGTGGGCACCCCACCAACATATACGGTAACACAGTGATGTTTTCCACTTCATTCTCAGTCCCTTTCCTAATACTTCCTAAGCTTTGATTGCTGCTTTATTTTTTTAGGCATTTTCTTTTAATATCAGACAAGATTAAATATGTCAGCACTTGTAAAAGACCTCCTTTTACTTACAGGGAGGAGTGAAGGATGGAAAAAAGTTTGACGTGAAATATTTCAAGCTTAAAACTATAAGATCTTAAGCTAAATAAACATTTTGTCCAATTGGAATCTTGCTATAGGCAGAGTTTTCTAAGTTAATATGAGGAACAAAAGATGTAAGCGATATATTTAGTTAATTTCTTGAAAATGGCTGGAAAAAACCTGCATGAAGCCCACGGTGCAGAATCTCTCCATCACGCTGACATTTTCAGATTGCCTTTTCTTACTGACATTGTATTTGGATATATTTTTCAGCATCTGTGCTGCCTTTGCTTTTCTACCCAAACACAGGAAGTTCTTCAATTCTCAGAAGATGGTAATAAACCATAAAAAACCCACAACCCTCTCTCCTGTCACATCTCGAATGCCGTTTATGCTCTCCAATCTCCCATTTTGGGGATTGGAGCTGGGTGAATTATTAGCTCGGGCCAGAATTCCCACGTCCTTTCTGGGAAGGAATTATCTCCCTCGCTGTCTTGCCCACTGGATTGCTGGCTGAGCTCATGCGTGCCCTTCCCCACAGTGGAATCTGCACCACAAGCCCGTGCACAGGGGAGCGATGCCCAGACTGTGCACATCACCCTGCCCTCCTGGCCATTCACCTCTCCACACCCAAAAGCAAGAAGGAAGCGTTGGTCCTCTTGACTAATCACAGATGTGTTTCCTATTTTTTAAACAACTGATGCTTTTAGTGGGCATTTTTTATCCAAAGCCTTGTTCTGACGTTGTGAAGCCTATTTGCATGAATGAAATTTGAAGATAACTGTAAATGGCCTGTCCAATTTTATTTGAACCGCACACTTAGATGAAAAGGATAGAAAGACTCTTCGATTAAAAAGAAAAGGAAATCTGTTAGGTGACACTTAGGACTTTTATCAGGTCTTCAGTGATCTGTAGAAAGTTAAATATTTGTTTTGCAAAGCAAATTCCACAGCTCATTCATCACCACTGCTCAGCTGTATGAGAGAGGATTTAGCAGTGGGTGCACAAGACAGAAGTCAGGGCTATGGCACTCCATTGCAAATACAGATGCCGAGTTGTTTCTGACCTAAAAAATATCACTTAACTTTGAGTCTTTCACCTACCAGATTTAAATAGACCACAAATATTTTTACATGTGTCAAAAGGAGCTTGTGAAAATCATGTTTTACCTGGATATTATGAGGGTATGCAATGGGAGTGGAGATGTGCTATCTTCTTCTCCCATACTCGGGATGTTTAGTCGCATTTGGTGGTGTGATATGATAGGAACAACAAACATGGTAAATGCTCACATGGTAAATGCTCTCTATTCTCTATCCTGCTCATCTGCCAATGGTTATTATGGTTATTAACTATGCAGCAAGGAGAACAGAGCACATTTAATGCAAACTGAAAGGGGGTAAATTGTATTTTTAACGTATTGACATAAACTGAAGTCAGTGGTAGATCCCTGCTGCTGAGGTGCTGATGCTGGACAGACTGCCTCCACACTACAGCCAGCACCAACCTTTTTCCATTGCATGGGCCAGATATACCCACATTAATATCATCTCTTTGGAGAGGCTCTCTGTAGCTGCTGGCCACCTAAAGACACAGGAATTAGGTTTATACGCGTGTGCATACACACACACACACACAGAGCTGATGAAGAGAGGGAGCACTTGAGTCCTGGGGAGGCTGAAGTAGGTCTTTCCCTCATGCAGTCAGGGTTACCTTGTCAAATTGTGTTTGCCTCTGTGATCGCCTTTTTTGAGAAGGGAATGTCTAAATTAGGCCAATGAAGGCCTTAATGGCACAATCTGGCTTTTAATTCATATTTACACTGAAGCCTCAGCGCAGTGTTCCAGCAGCATAAAAGCCTATAAAATTCAAATAAATTATATCTACAGCCACTGTAAGCCCTCTTTACAGTGCGAGAGTGACAGAAATGAGAAGCAGGCGAGTTTGCAAAGTGCTTTGAAGGGAGCCTTGGTTTATAAACTGGAAAGCATTATAATCATTCAACTCGCTATCTAGGCAAGGCTCCTTCAGTCTTTCCTCCTTTTGTCGTGAGGAAAGGTTTGGCTGCAATCACTTTACACTTTTGGCTGACAAAAGCATTAAGACATTGCTATCCAGGACACTGTCCCTACTAACTTGATGAGCCTGCTGGGAAGGCTGGCTCCCCCCACATCCTTCACCACCCCAAAGGCTGTCAAACCTGTTGTCACTCACTGATTTTGGAGTGTAGCAGCTCCAGCAAAGGGTGTGTGTGTGGGGGGAGGCTGAAAATGTACAAGACATGGGAAAAAATTAGGACAAGAAGGAGAAAAAGCAACATAAGGAGGGCTTTCCTAATGGTGCCGTATAATAAACTAGAGAACAATGATCCACAGAGTGCTACAGCTCACTGGTAAAGGAGTTGGAAATGTTGCTGTGATGAACAGTTACACTTCCAGCAGATCTTTACCTTCCTTAGGCCAGTGGTAAAATTATTTATTCAGTCATTAGTGCAAGTCTTGAAACCGAAATGGGTTTTTTTATTCTTTACTCCAGATAAAGAATTGTAAATTTGGCCTTTCGTGTCTGCATGATTCATCCCTGCAGTGTCAAACTGAAGTCTTTAATGTCTGGGTTTGATAACCTAGTGTATACAAGCAATTTATCACAAGTGTTATTAAGTTAAAGGCTAGCTGATTACAAAAGATTTTTCTATTTGATTTACCAAATGTGGCACAGCAACTAAACACACATACTCTGCTGTCTGCGATTCATCTGCGTGACACTTTTATCTCAAAAAAGGGAACAAAAACGTGATAAATAGGTCAGACACCAGGAGTTCTACTTCGCATCGAAGGTTACATATGGAACAGAGAGCTGCTCATGCAAATCTCCATCACGACAGACCTGAATCTCTTCTCACCAAAATCACTACAAATTAGAGGGTAGCCCAGTGAAGCCAGTGTGCCAGTATCAAAGAGCAGGGAAGAAAGCCACTCCCAGAGTCCTACTTATGTAAAAAGCGAGGTAATGCTCTTTAGAAACCTCACCCTGAAAGGAAGTCTGATACATACAATTTCATTTTCTTAGGAGGAAAGAACCCTGATAACTCTGTCAAGGAAGGCTGTAAATCTGGGCGTTGGGAACAGGAACCGAGGGTGACTGAAATACCACAGTGCAGGGGTTCACGATTTCTGAACTTCTTGTACAGAATGATATGCAGCACTCAAAAGATTACAAGCTTAAAAATTCTTAGAAAGGCTATGCTAAAAAAACCTATAAAGAGAGAGCAGAGGTGCCTTCATTTACCAAGTCACTAAGGTCCTAAGACTGTACTTAAAGCCTTGATATTCAGGCTAAAAATCAGCCATGAATTCTCTTTAATCACCAATGCAACTTCCTATTTCTGTTTCACGGACCCAGGGCACCAAAGCATTAGGCTTCCTCTGTCAGTGCATACCCATTTCAGACTCTGTAGGAGTTCTCCTCTCTGAGACTTAATTTAAAAGGTCCCGAATCATATTTTTTTTTTCAAGCCTTGCGACAAAACTCAAGGAAAAAGGAGCAAAATGAAGATGAGTGGGATGTGTGAACATACATTTTCTAAAAGTATTATTAAGATTATATGTACTAAGATAATTTCCTTTCAGTAGACATGAAAGCTCTGATCTTGCCCTTGCTGTCATCAAAGTCAACAATCCACTAGAACAGAATTATATGGCATAAAGTGCCTGGCACTTTATCTCACTGTCGCACCAGTTTTGCTCTCAAATTCATTTCTAGCAAGTTAATCCTTATTTCTGATCGTATTTAGCTAAGGATTATGGCCAATGATGTTGAAATGTAATGGGTTCTGTCCACTAGTCTATTAATAAGTTATCCCAGGGGAGAGAAGTTTCAGGCAAATTAAAGAGCAAACCAACTCAAGAGAGCTGCACACAACTAGCTGGCCAGTGAGTATAAACTGACCTGAATTGTAAAGGGATCAACATTTCTTGGCTTAGAGGAAAGAGGATATTTGCAGCATGAGACTGCAAGATCCACTTTCTGAGCAACAGGGATTTTCCTAGGAAATCCATGTCCCTGTAGAGATTGAACAGCAGCGGGAAAAAAGCAGATAACTTTCAGAATTCATACTTTTAAATAACCGTAAAAACTTCCTCTGCTGTATTTTTGGGAGCCATAATTCACACATTTTTGCTGTCACAATTACGAAGTTGCAGTTATGAGTTGCTAAATATCTGAGCTAATGTTGAACGCATGCTAGCACAGTTCATGAGGGTGATCCCTAGAAAGCCCTTCTGATAGATAAGAGTAACCAGAGCTATTTAATAAACAGAGAAACTGAAGTAAGGAAGTAAAATTATCTATATAAATGTGTTGTATGTAGGTATCTCTCTCTGCTGAGGTGCCCGATGAGTCGATATTTGCTGTCTGTCTCTCCTTATCAATGTCTTTGGGCCAAAAGTAGCAACATTAGTGTCTAATAGTACCTCAAAGGTACGTAAGCAATCTTCTCTTCTGCCCTTCAGGATACAGCCAGAGATCTGTAGAGTGACTGATTCCTAAGCTGTCTTTGAAAGTAATATTCAGATCCTATCTATAGAAAGTTTTCTCTGGAGAACAAGGCAGTGCAGAGATGGCTTTCTGGATATTTCGTGTAGCTTAGGAGTCCAGCAGCACTAAGAAGGGCATTATCTCTACGGGATCATAGGTTCAGAGCAAAGTTCGAGATGCACCTTTTGCTACACTGAAATTCGGAGTTGATTTCATACTTTCAGTGCTTACCATCACAAGAACTTGACGTGAGAGCAGAGCCATCGTGTGTGAGGGAAACAGCGACTAGCATCACTGTACTTTATGTACTTACAACTGATCCACTTTTTAATTGTCCCTAAAACTAGAAATAAGAAGGACATTGAGGGGCTGGAGCATGTCCAGAGAAGGGCGACAAAGCTGGTGAGGGGTCTGGAGCACAAGAATTGTGAGGAGCAGCTGAGGGGACTGGGGTTGTTCAGCCTGGAGGTGAGGGAAGACTTTATTGCCCTCTACAAATGCCTGAAAGGAGGGTGTAGGGAGGTGGGGGTCAATCCCTTCTCCCAAATAACTAGCGATAGGATGAGAGGAAATGGCCTCAAGTTGCACCAGGGGAGGTTTAGATTAGATATGAGGAAAAATTTCTTCACTGCAAGGTTTACCAAGCACTGGAATGGGCTGCCCAGGGAAGTGGTTGAGTCACCATTCCTGGAGGTATTTAAAAGATGGGTTGATAAGGTGCTTAGAGACATGGTTTAGTGGTGGGCAGGTTATGGTTGGACTCGATGATCTCAAAAGTCATTTCAAACCAAATGATTTTATGATTCTATGGTCCAAGAATAAATTTATAAATGGAAGTCTAACTTCTTCCTGGAACTCACGCATCATTTCTCCATTTTTCCCAGGCGCAAACACCAGTGAAATGACTAATGCAGTTCGGTCTTTAAAACTTAACTGGAAAAAAGCATTGCTGCAGCTGTGTACTATCTCTTCAGTTTTTCTTCCTTCCTTCTCTAAGTTACTTCTCATTAGCTCCATCCCAAACAGAGACAGCTTTTAGTGCAGCTGTTCCTGCCACAGCATATGCCTTGTGCTAGCTGTCTTCTGCTTCTGTTCTTGGTGGGAGAATTTTACGCTTATCTTGACATCTTTTTGAGGGACCTCATAACATATGAAGAGCTGATAATCAGAGTTCAAGTCCATGTCAAGACAAACTATGAATTAATGATTATCCAGAGTAGATAATGAAAGATGTCACCACTGTTGTTCACTTTACCCCATTTGAGACTATCTGAACAGCTGAGAAGGGAAAGA
>NW_010164748.1:10167-12318 GCF_000695765.1 Mesitornis unicolor | reverse complement strand
GAGATGCTCCACTCCCTCCAGCATCTCTGTGGCCCTGCTGGACTCTTTCAAGCAGTTCCTGTCCTTGAACCAGAGATCCCAGAACTGGACCCAGTTTCCACCTGTGGCCTCCCCAGGGCAGAGCAGAGGGGCAGGAGAACCTCTCTGCCCTACACCCACCCCTTCTCATCCAGCCCAGGATGGCGTTGGCCTTCTTGGCTCAAGGGCACATTGCTGGCTCATGGGCAATCTCCTAACCAAAAGGTTCAGCTCTGAAAACAGTGGGAGCATACAGTGGTCCCCATGCACTGCTGTCAGCCTGCCCTCTGGGATTCCAGGCTACATCAACAGGCAGGCTGCGCTCTGTGATTTCCGAGGCACCAAACCGTGGCTTGAGATGTGATTTACTGGGCTAGCCACTAATTGTCTTTAAAGGGAATCTCAAGGACGAGGAGATGAGTTTTAATGGTGAAATATAATGCACTTTCTTTATGTTTTGAATATTGTTGTCACTTGCCTGACTGACTCAGCTATTCCTGAGTCTGTAAGTTACTGGATTAGTTTAAGAAAGTCATTATTAAGACTACTTTTTTTTTTTCTGTAAAAACAGAGAGGTCTAAAATTAAGTCTTAAGCGCCACAACCTGGGCCAAAGAAAACCAAAATATAATCTTAGAATCATGTGGTAATTCGAGGTAGAAAGGACATCCAGAGGCCATTACTCCAAAGCAGGGCAAATACCTAATGTAGATTGAGCTTTGAAAGACTGAGTTGCTCAGGACCCTCTCCAGCTTCATCAAGTCCAGCTAAAGAGCAGCTCTCTCACTGAGAAAAGGTCCAGCTGCCACCACAGCCTGCTTGATGTGAAACCAGTGTCCCCATAGGGTCCAGGAGATTGACCTCAGTGAAGGAATTCATCCATACATGCCTGGACCTTTAGTCAAAGGTGTTTTAATGAAGCTTGGTTTTTTTTTTTCATTCTGTTTAATAAAACAGCACAGATGGAGCGCGCCAAACAATGAAAAATTGCTCTTCTGTGTGCCCAAATGAAAAACACTCCATGAAGTTTTTAATGGGCTTTGCTAATGCATATAGTAAAGGTGTCTGTCCTGAGAATCGTGTCACATCTTTCAAGCAGATATTGCAGGCAAAAGGAAAGAAGAGCTAGAGAGCACTCTGTGTTTAGGAACTGTGCTCTTCCTAATAGTACTTGGTCTTCCTTTCAGCAGGATCATAAGTGGCCCAAAATGTAACCATCTAAACCTTACAAAGGGAAAAAGATGGAGCGGAGGAAGCTCAGGATATGACACAACCATTGGCTATTTCACTTCCTTTGAAACACAGACTCTCTGCTTTCCATTAAAGATCTCAATGAGGATTTCTACTCCAATGAAGTAGAGCCAGTTGATAATCCCCAACTGATCAGCAGGATCATAAGTGGCCCAAAATGTAACCATCTAAACCTTACAAAGGGAAAAAGATGGAGCGGAGGAAGCTCAGGATATGACACAACCATTGGCTATTTCACTTCCTTTGAAACACAGACTCTCTGCTTTCCATTAAAGATCTCAATGAGGATTTCTACTCCAATGAAGTAGAGCCAGTTGATAATCCCCAACTGATTAGATCAGACCTTAGAAAGGCTCTGTGGCTCTGGTGTAGGCATTTCCTAAGCCTTTATTTCAATACACTTATTTAATAATACCAACAGCTACCTTTACAGCCGGAGCTGAAATACAGGTGGTGAGGTATAACATTAATACTACTGCCTTGGGTTGCTTTTTCTCATTCTGTAATATCAAATGTGAATTTGCTTGATGAACACAGTAGCAAAAACCTGACCCAAGAGAGACGTGTCAGCGATCAGGGAATGTGCTGTTTTCAATGCAGGTAGCATCATAAAACCAGGAATAACTGAGTGCAATAAAAAGATCGAGAGGGCATAAACTATTCATGAGTCAATCAAAGAGGTTGTAGCCTGAGCTGCTCGCTGATCTGTGTGCCATTTGTGTCTGATTTTGCTCTGCATTAGATACCTTTATCTGCTATTTTTAATTCTTCTTGGTTGAGAAAACTGCTCACTCGGATGTCATATGCTTCCAAAGCCAAATATAGATATGAATTTCTTTGGATTTTAGACATATGTATGGTGTTAAAATTCACAGCGATGCAT
>NW_010164748.1:0-10156 GCF_000695765.1 Mesitornis unicolor | reverse complement strand
GATCCTGTTCTCATTTCACACTTCTGACAATCTGGAGCACCTCTTTCCGCTTCAGTGCAGATACAATCATTCAGTCATAGTAGAATGTGGGTCTGTGGCTTTCTGAACTACTGACGGTGGCTTTTTCTTCACTCCAAAAATCTGCATCCCACGAACAAAAACTTTGCGTACCAGTCCGCCCTTCAAAATAGAAGAGCACAGGTAAAAGGCTGAGTTTACGTCAAGGAATAAACCTCGAGTATCAAATTTTATAAAATATTCCAAGACTTAAATGTGCTGAACTGCCTTAGAAAGGCGAAGTACCTGTGAAAAACCCACCAGCAACCTATCTGCTTTTTAAGAGAGCAATACAGCTTTAAAAACCCGTTCCCAAGTAAGTCAGGATCACAGTCAATAAGCAGCCACACAGTAAACAGCTATAAAAAACCCCACATTCCCTCTGTAAGAGAAGAGTCCTGGCTTGAACAAACAGATTAATTTGGCTAACGTTAACATTTTACACCTATATGGGAACTGCTTCATATACAAGGGTAATGTTTGAAGAAAATGCCTCATTTACCCATGCAAAGGCTATTAAGGCTTCTACAAAGCAGAAGATTAATTAATACACTCAAAACCTCGTTGTCTTTAAATTGCATGACATTGGTAACTGCTTAAAGGCAGTTACACAGGTTTACATTTCTTCCCATGCCTGATACCATTTTTGGTGAAAAAAATGTTGAAGGTGTTTAATAAAAGTGTGGGAAGGTGAAGGTGCTGGCAAAATAGCTTTGAATTTTGTTTGGTGGATTCTGGTATCCTCAAACTTAACCGCTCAAACTCTGTCAAACAAAAATCAAAAGAAAAACAACCCCCAAACTTACAATTTAGGTATAATTTCAGCCCAAGAAAATTGATTAAATGAAACAGGAGAAAGAAAAAGAAGAAAGACTGAATCTCGGTAATAAATTCTTTATGAAGTAGTTTTTTTGGGCTTCATCTTACAAGAGTTCACAGTCTGAATCCACTTCCTGAACTATCTCTCAGTCTGTGCCAAGGTGGATTTATATCTCCTGTGACTGCAGTCCATCATTCTGATTTATTTGCTGTCTTTTGCCATGTTAATTGTGACTCTTAGGGGCCCTATGTGGTATCTCTAAGTATCCTACAGAAAGCAAAAATACAGAAAGTAGGGGAATATCAAAGCTTCTCCTTTTACACTCAGCAGAACCATGGCAAGAGAACTATCTCTTTGGGCCAGTGCTGTTATCCTAGCTTTATAGCTGACACCAAAATAGTACAGTAACTGGAGACTCATAAATATCACAGAATCCCAGCATGTCAGGAGCTGGAAGGGCCCTGGAAAGCTCCCCCAGTGCAACCCCTGCCACAGCAGGATCACCAGAGCAGTCACACAGGAACACGGCCAGGGCTTTGGGTGTCTGCACACAAGGAGACTCCACAACCTCTCTGGGCAGCCTGGGCCATGCTCCAGAACCCTCACACTCACAAAGCTTTTCCTCATCTTCAGCTTGAACCTCCTGTGCTCCAGCTTGGGACCATTGCCCCTTGTCCTGGCATTGGCCATCCCAGAGCAGAGCCTTAATTCCAAACCATCTGTGCATGAGACCACAGCCATAGACTTTTCAAATGTCAAAGTGATGCTGGTAAACCAACACTTCCACATGTGTGACCGTGCTACAGTGAGCTGCCAGGTCAGTCAGGGCTGCTCTGGGGGTGTCCCCAGTCCCACCCTGTCCCAGTGGTTCATGCTGACCACAGCCAGTGACAGGGCTCCTGTGGGGACAGGGCACTGGGTCCTCAGCTGTGTTTGCACATAGAAGCTCTTTCTAATGCCTTGCTGGCTCACTGAAAATTGTTTCACTGACATTTGCTATAACTTTTTGTTTTGCTGAGTCAGTTTGCCTTAAAAATGAAGATTTGCTCATATGAACATCAGCAGTTTCTCCAACTGACCTCATATTTGTTATCCTCTTTGGGGATATCCTAAGTAAGCTAGCAGGCATATTTCCTCTTTCTTCTAAATTTAGTTCATTGTACTTTCATCTTTCTTTTTGAACAAAGAGCAACATGATAAATCCCTATTGTCAGTTAAGTTGCAAGATCTCCCAAACTCTCGTTTTTATTTCTCGTCTCAGAATTACTGCTGGGTTTTGTCTGAATTTTATTTTCTCTTTTAATTTTTTTTAAATATAATGTTAACTATTTTGAAACAGAAACAAGTAAGAGAAAATATTTGGGGGTTTTTGTGTGAGGTGTAGTTTAATAATGAGCTGAGAATGGACTGTAACTGTGACCAGGAAACAGGTATAATTCTTTGATGGCTTCATGTCTTTGTTATTCAAGGAAAGACATCATAGAGGATGGATAATTCTAAAATAAAAATTACTATCTGTGAGAAGTGTATGCCTAAATTCAAGGGTGATTCTAAGGTTTCATTCAGAAAAGAATGGGGAAAAAAAAGAAAAGGATGAAAATTTTGATTTTATTTGCTAGCAGGAACTAATTAACATCTTAACAAACTCTAATCAAGACAAAACTAGTTATAGAGAAAGAGGCTTGGGTTAACATTGGGATATAGGACCATTCTAATATGTATCATAAAGCTACTTGCCTTGTCTTGACTACAGTTTCTGAAAGCACTGGTTGGACTCAGTCCTACATGAAAAATCTTCTGACGACACTGGAAAATCCGAGTATAAATCAAGAGCTGAATGCAAACTGAAATAGCAATTTAATCCCAGAGTAGGCTTTCTTATTGTAGTTTAGCTGTGAGAAAAATAATAATAATAAAAATCAACATTGCACATGAAAATTATAGTTCATATAACTCTTTCTTTATAGAAAGTAACTGTATATCGCACTAATATACCCAGCAAAAGTTTACATTTAGACCATGTCCATATGAACGCCCTTATCATCTTGCATACTAAAATAGGTGGGTACATCACTACAATCAGTTGGTACAAACTTCCTATAAAAATGTAGCATTTACAAAAGAAAAAAGAAAAAAGAAAAGTCCATGTTAGTTCTTTGAGCAAAATGAACTTCACTTGCTGAAACATTTTTTTGGCCAGAACAAATGTGTCTGGTTTTGCCAGCAGAGCGAAAGCTGGATAGATTTTTCTGGTTTGTTTTTCACACTTTATCTGACATATGCTGCAAAACTTTCCGGAGAAGCCCAGGCCAAAGTCTTCCCAGAGCCTTAACTAGCACAGCTTATATCTCATTACTCCTCTTCTTTCTCTTTTCTCCCCACGTATCTTCATTATGCTTCAGATTCTTTTGATACTTGAGTCTTTCTCATGTATAACCATATATAAGGTATCATAAGTAAGTATTTTGGTCAGGATTTTTTTCTTTTCATGATTAAATTGCTATATTATCAGCAGAGTTTTTTAAGGCAGTGGCGATTGAGATTCATAGATTCAGGAGTCTTTCCCCTGCAGGAATCTCCTCTTGTACTGGTGGTGCTCCAGCAGACACGTTTCAAGCGGTACAATTTTGGGAGCTGACAAGCCCCTACATCGCTCACTTGGCAAAAGAGCAGCTTGCCAGAGGGTAAGGGTGTGAGATTACAGCAGCGTGGTAGCTGCCAGGTGCATGTTCTTATCCCATGGAAAACATGACGGAGCTTACCTCCTACCTGCCAGCTTGTCAAGCAAGACACCAGGGCACGTGCAGCCTGCATTGGATGTAAAAATCCGGGTAGAAGGCAGAGCAAGCACCTTCAGACGAGAAAATCTTCAGTTATTACAGGTAACTACAAAACTGCTGGGCTTGCAGCTGACTACAAAGAAGAACGTGAACTAGAGCCTTTATTTACCTATTTATAAAGCTCGTGCTCCTCAGCACACAACTTCTACCACGCTCCTTACGTATCATCAGCAACTGAGTGCACAGGAGCTTAAGCAGGCAAATGCAAAAGCGTTTACGCAGGGGCACAGAAGTGTAGCAAGAAAACCAGCTGAACATTAGAACGTGCTCATAAAAAGTCTACTCCCTCCTATAGGCAATACCTTCCCACTCTTCCAGCTCCTCCACATGTAAATCACATCAATTTACACTCCATTTCACTGACTTATACTCTAGTAAGTGAGTGTAAGTAGGTCTTAAGGTGTCTAACTGAACATAAAGGACTCTAAATTGCACACTTTACGCATCACCTCTGAACTTAGCTCATAAGTTTTAAACAAAAGCAGAGTAATAAATCGATAGTTTGGAGGAGGGAGGACATTAAATGTATGTCCCTTTCGGTTTCTGGAGGTTATCACTGTATTTCATCAAAACTAATAAAAAGATCCTGCCTTTTGACTTAAAACATCATTGGACTCAAATTGACATATGCACAGAATTCTTTAAGCAATTATTTAGGCGGGCCAAAAAAAAAAACCCAGAAAGAAACATGAGGCCGTTAAATAAAGCAGGGGTTGGGTTGTTGGTCTGGTGTTTTCTCTGTCTCACTTTTGATCTGTGCCTGGAAAGAAAAGTTTCAGAGAAATCCACGTTATTTTCTGTTTAGAAAATCTCTATTGTTAAACTTCCTTCGGATTCACCGTCAACTTCACAGAGCAATATGCATTTAAGTAAATTGCTGAGGAGGTCTGTGGCAAAGCTAGCAGGCTATGAATAGCAGCTCAGAGTCAGTAAAATACGACGTAGAAACAGTGGAATCTATTTATTAACAGATCACTTACTTCTGAGGTCAGTTATTGCTACAAACATTTAATTAAATGGTGATGTAAATTTGATGAGCCGACTCAGTGAAAGCCAAGCCTGTTCTGCGCTCTGAAAAGGTGAATAACAGAACTATCCCCCCATCACTTCAGTTAAAATTAATTGGTCTCTTGGAAGATTGGTTATAGAAAATATGCAAGCCCCTTTGTTCATCTTCCCCAGAATATTATCTCCATCAAATTAAAACTGTATTGAGAATGAGGTTTCTCAAAGCAGAATAAAAGGAAAATGTGATTTACTTCACCAATGGGAAAAAAACCCTGAGGTTTCTATTTTGCTAAGGAGGGGGTTTTGAGGATTTGTTTGTTGTTGGTTTTTATTTCCCCCTGAGCTTGAGGGAGGGATTTTTTAAGGTATGATGTGGAGCTGGAAGGGAAATAGTATTTAAGCTAAGAAACCTGTTATTATTAGTGCTCTGCCTCCACAGTTTTAAAACCAGATTCTGGTACTTATGAGAGTGGGGAATTGCATCGCTCTGTGACTTCCTCCCTGATAGCAAATTAATGAGATGCCAAGTGTTAAACGCTGAATGCAACTCATTCAAAGGGACACTTATGAAAATGAAAGAGTTTGGCATCTGAAGAGCCGGTGTTTACTTCTGGAAACATCTATTTATTTCAAGGCTTCAAAATAATGGCAATCTGTAGAACGTATCACTCACATTTTAGAGCCCATATTTCAACACAAAGTTTTCTTTTTCAATTTTAAGAGAATTCGCTTTTAGAAATTATAATTACACACCACGCTCACCCTGCCAGCACCGCACTGCACAGCTATGAAAATCAAAAGACTTGCACTTGCTGAACCAGAGTCTTTCTTGAATTCCTTTTGTTGAAAGCCTGCCCCATATTATGAACCACACAATCTTTCAGTCTTCATTCAGGTAACATTTTCAGTGAAATAAAGACATTTTCTGGTGTTCAAGTACAGCCCATTGATTTACCCTTAGTTCAAATCACTTCAGCTGGTCAAACTCCAGAACAGTTAAGAGAGACGCTCTGTGAGTCTCAGAACCAGAAAGACCCGATGAACCACTTACCTGAATTCTTGAAACACAAACGTTGCACACCTATCTGTCCTGTTCAGCATCTCCAACAATAATCTGAAGGAGGTGATGAAGGGCTCTTACTTCAAGTTTGCAGGTGACACCAAGAAGGGGGGGAAACAGTCAATACAGCTGAGGGTGCAGGGATCCAGAGCTGCTGAAGGAATGGGGCCAACAGGAGCCATATGTAATTCAGCAAAGACAAATGTAAAGTCCTGCATACAGGAAGCAGAGCCTCCTGCAGCTTTACAGACTGGGAATGGACTGGTTTGGGGACTGAGCTGTTGGGGATAGCACAGCAGAAAGGGACCTGGGGGTGTTGGTGGCAGCAATGCCCATGAGCCAGCAATGTGCCCTTGAGCCAAGAAGGCCAACGCCATCCTGGGCTGGATGAGAAGGGGTGGGTGTAGGGCAGAGAGGTTCTCCTGCCCCTCTGCTCTGCCCTGCTCACACCACAGCTGCAATCTTGTGTCCAGTGCTGGGCCCTCAGCTCAAGAAGGACAGGAACTTTTCAAGATCTGATAGGATCTGAGCAAATTCATGCGTCAAAGAGTCGACCCTGTTGCCAGCAATGTGTTGAGCTACAGTAAAGCAACACTGTAGTGACACGGGAAAGGAAGAGAGGAGATGTCCTGGCTGTCAAGTTGTCTCATTAAGGATTTTGTCTTGAATGTCCATATACCTCTCTAGCACCTGTGCAAGGTACTCCTAGAGTTGTTACACATCGTTCTGAATAGTGTTGACTCTTCCTCCTCTGGTTGAGGCTAATTTCCCACCAAGGAAAATAAACTATTCCAGACACAGCACATTTTGGAAGGACTATGTCAAAGGCATTTGTGCCAACCAAGCTGTACATATTGGTCATGCCCTTCTCAATATCTCTGTCCATCAGAAACATATTTCACAGATCTTTGTGCTTTCTGGTCTCAGATCTCTGGCTCGCTACATTTCCATTAAATAAACATCTTTTTCTTTGGGTTCGCTGCGCTTTTGTGGTTTTTTTTAAGTGTGAGCTATCTTAAGATTCTGTTTATCTTGAGTTAAGTAAGCAAATTAAATTAAAGCCTTGCTTATGACTTTCTAGACGATTTCTTTTTCATTAGAATTAAAGGGGACATTATTTAGGAGGTTAGACGATAATTGCTGAGAATTCCTATCAAGCAGCATGAGTCTCCCAGGTAAATATACACAGGAAAATCATTTAAATACTCTTAGTAGTCATTAGCACATTTCCCCCATAATACTATGAAAGTGTTACTGGAATGCTTTAAGAAATGCATTTTATTCACCCAACAGGCCAGAAAACTTTCACTGAAAGCATTATTCTACATTGTGTAAATACATAGCCAGTCACGTAATTATATTCTATTTACCCACCTATATTTTACAGGTTTTTATATTCTATTCACTCTTCAGCTGCCAGTCAAGCATACTTATGAAAAACAATGTTAAACCTGAATATCGTTACAGACCTCCAGAAACGGGCACAAATTGCCAGTGGGTATGCAATTAATCATTAGATCTGCTGAGATCACAGCAGAAACTTGCTCGTAATTCTACTTTTTGCTTACCAGTGACAAAAATATTGGTATGCTGCATGTCTTTATGAGATCTAAAAACTAATACAGTCGTTATCAATGTAAATCCTTTTCTGAGATGTGGAAGATGCAGAGCATCTGCCACTTACTTTATAATGGTTATAACTGAGACTGAGGATTAAATCGGTGAGAACAGCTCCTGACTACTTCACAGAAATCCAGAATGGGAGGGTGAAGGGAGCAGACAGATTTGGCCATCTCTGAGAAAATATCAAACCTTTGCAACATAATTTGTAAGGCTTTTCCAGCTTTTAAGAGATTATATCATCAGCTGCTGTGAAAATAACTACTGCACGTGAGATAGACACAAAACACAGGGGAAAAGCAAGCAGGCCATCAGACCGATGTAATTTTTATGACTCAAGAGTTCAGAGTCTGCAAGAAAGCTTGAAGTTTTCGAGGTTTCAACACAAAATGCATTTACTGCTAGCCACGGTGGCTTGTGAGTCGTACGAGTTCTTTTGGCTGGAGTCTGTGAGGGTTTACCTTCAGCTAATAATTGTCTTCTGGGAGATAGGAGAGGGGGATTTTCCATCCTGACAATACCACGAGGCTTCTTAGACCCCCAGTGATTCACTGCCGAGCAAGTTTGCAGAGGACACCAAGCTGGGAGGTGAACTGACTTTGAGCAGTTACTGTTAGGTGGAGAGGCTGCTGCAATAACCAGTCGAGCAGACAGAGCTCTAAATGATTCTGTCAGCCATATAAACTGGAACGGAGTTTCTGCTTTCCCCTGCCATTGCTAAGCAAAACTGAGAAGAGAAGACCATGGCGGTCCCTGGTATAACATATGCTGTGTTTAGATACAACAAAATACCGGTGGTAACACAGGAGGAGAAAAATTTAAGGGAAGACATAGCCATTTCATCTTCCACTTCGCATTGTCTTTGCCTGTGGGCAAGTTGGGACAAAGCTGAAAGTTGCCAGCATTTGCTATCCGTCCTGCAGGGGCTAAAACTGCTGTAAAAAATACAGGAGCAGAGATTAACAGGGGCATTTTTCCCTCACCTTCATTCATTTTCTTTTGTAAGCTATAACTGCACAGTCACTCATGCTTATTACATTGCACTTAGTGATTTAGGGCTTGAGATTCTGGAGCAAGATAAGGGGAAGTTGAGAAATGAAAGAGCGGTGGAAAGGAGGGAAGAGGAGCCCAAGAAGAGAAAAGCAGGCAGCACGAGAAGAGTTACATTATTTGAAGCAACAGACAAATCAAAGTTAAGAACTAATAGTAAGAAATAGTTAATCCACAGCATAACCCCACATAAATCAATAAAAAACAACCTCAGTTGCACAAGTGGCAGCAGCGGAGCTGTCAATCTATTGGAAGAAAGGAGGTGAAAGCTATCAAGGGTGATTAAACGGCAACAAAGAAGAGTCTGAAAAGACTGAAAAGTCAAAAGGCCTGAATGGGCTTTAGCATTTAGTATGGCAAATTAAATGGCAGGAACAAGCAAGCTGGGGAATGGCTGGCCAAAAAAACTGACAAAATTTGAGACAGAGCAACAGAAGACATGGTGAGAGTCAGAGGTGAAGTCCTACCAGTGGCCCCGAGGGCTATGAGAATAGAGATAATTCTGGCTGCTGCAGCTGGAAAGGGGTTTTTCACCAGCAACCGAGGCAATGCCACAGACCTGTTCCATTCCCGTTGTGTGATGAGCCGTTTCTAGTTCAGAAGTGTCTCCAGAGCTGTGTTATGCTGATGGAGAGCAGGGGATAGCCCAGAAATAGAATTCCTCAATCTTTCAAACGTGGATGGCTGCCAGGCGTCTTGGATAAATACCTACTTCTTGATTGTTTCTTGAGGATGAATGGCAGTATTGATAACAGGTGATGCATTCTGCTGTTTTGGGTGGGAAATGAGAGAGTGGCAGCTGGGATGTGTGGGTGGGTGATGCTGTAGTTGACAAGGAACTGGTAACCAACAAAAGAGCGGAAAAGAGGGAAAGAAATGTTTCGTTACTTAAGAGAGTTAAGGAGCTGAATCAATTTTGCTTGTGAGCCAAGGTCATTTGGTTATCATTTATAAGTAGTTGCATGAAGAAAATTACGTATAATCAGTAGTAGGGACCAGTGGCTGAAAATTCAAGATAGACAAATGTATAATTAGCAGAGGACAATTAACCAGCACGATGGATTATCAAGAATTTGGTTATCTTTCTAAGCTAGATGTTCCTTCTTAGTTAAAACGGAATAGCTTAATACAAACATATTCTATAATATAAGCATACTCTAGCAATGCTACATAGAACCCTTCGATGGTTATATTGCTACTTGAAAAATATAACAACCTGTTAAAGGTTCTTTTGCTTAATTTTGTGGTATGGAGTGGATAAAGATATAAAGCATTTCTGGTATTTACCAATTAATTGAAATTAAAGCAGGTTATGAAAGGTTTCAAAGGCTTTCACTTCTGTGCTGGCTTCTGATCTTTTTAGTGCTATTTGAGTTTGCACAACCTATCCGAAATTTCTGTTTTAATGGAAGTAGAAGAATTAATTACAGAGAGGTACGAAAGCAAACTGAGCCTCAGCAGATTTCCTGTGGCCTGTTGCTATTTCTAGCCTGAAGAATCACTAAATAGTGCTTTTTACACCTGAACCAAAGTAAAGAAAGATCCTAGGCCTGTGAAACCAGCCTGCATGATGTGATGATACCACAGCTAGATGTTCCTGAATCTCTGTTAAAAGTCAAAATGAATAAACCCATGAGAAATGCATGTTTTCCTTTTACATAGAGCGCAACAGCTTCATTGACTCCATTTAAGCTCTACCAA
>NW_010164747.1:0-1617 GCF_000695765.1 Mesitornis unicolor | reverse complement strand
AAAAGTAAAATCACTAAAGAGAAAATGAGTTATATTAAGCTCAAGCCAGGACATGAGCCCACCACTCACTCCTGGGGAAAACCTCATATCCTAAATCCTGTACTAGTTAGCCTTGAACCTATGGCACTGTATAAGCTTTCTTAAGAGAAAGCATGAATTTATGTTGTCTGCTGCATAGTCCTGGGTACAGAAGCACGAGCAAAGAACCCTAGCTGGTTGCAAGGATGAGGAGAACAGCCCCCAGCCTAAGGAACAGCCCCCAGCCTAAGGAAGAGAGGACACCTCTGACCTGCTCAGGGAAGGCCAGCACCCCAACCCCTCCACACCTCTAGGAAACCCTCCCGTTATCTGGCACCACAGATGGGATACGATAGCAGAAATATGTGTGTGTCTATGTGTGCGCTAAGCAGACACAGGTCAAATCCTGTTTTAGCTGAACATGCGAAAACATGAGAACCAGGTGTACAAGCGCATTTGGGGTGCCCCAGGTTACACAGGCTACCTCCTGTCACTGATTTGGTGAATATTTTTGTCTTTCTATGGCCAGTACCCTAAAAAGAAGGGAAAAGACTTGTTTATCCAAGTAATTATAGGCAAACCCATTACAATTAGAAATCTTGATGTGAAATAATGTATAATTTCATGTTATTTGTATCATATAACTGTGGTGATGACATGGAGAAAAGATTTGTGGACATTATGTGTTTCAATAATAAACTGGCTTATTTTATTCTTTGTATATACCAGGTTATCTTTTTAAGGTGTGAACTTGACCATGTTCAAGGGGCAGTTGTCTCACATGTTTAGCATGTCATTACCATAACAGTACTGTTTAAGTAGTTTAATAGCCATATATGACCTTATAAATTGAGATGTATTTCACCTGGGAGAGCTATTACTTTGCTAGGCTAAAGAGCTAGGTTTTTCTAGGTTTTATCATTCCCTGAGACCCTTTAACCCAATACTGTGAAGAAAGGAATCTTAAACTTAAATTGTTAGAGGTTCAACAAGGCCAAAAGCTGAGTGCTGCACTTTGGTTGCAATAATTCTATGCAGCACTACAGACTTAGAGATGAGTGGCTGGAAAGCTGCCATGCAGAAAAGGACCTAGGGGTGTGGTGGACAGCAGCATGACCATGAGCCAGCAATGTGCCCTTGTGGCCTAGAAGCCCAATGGCATCCTGGGGTGTATTAGAAGGGTGGTGGTTAGTAGGTTGAGAGAGGTTCTCCTTCCCCTCTACTCTGCCCTGGTGTCATGGTTTAGGCCCAGTGCATAACTGAGCACCACGATGCCCCCCAAAAAAGAGCTAGTCAAAATAAGGACTGGGAGGGCTTCTCACCACTTAAACAGCTACAGGCAAAAGACAGACTCATCATAAGTAATAAAAAACAAAACAATTTTACTTTGTTACCAACATCAGAGTAGAACAATGGGAGATATAACCAGATCTTAAAAATCAAAACACCTTCCCCCCACCCCTCCCTTCTTCCCAGGCTCAGCTTTTGTTCCTGGTTCCTTCACCTTCCCTCTCCTCCTTTCCCTTGAGGTGCAGGTGGGTGGGGGTTTGCAATCCATCTTGCCGCCACACCACATGCTTCTTAGGAGAAGGGGAAAAA
>NW_010164746.1:0-736 GCF_000695765.1 Mesitornis unicolor | reverse complement strand
ATCTCTGCTGCCCTTCTGTGCAGCTCACATGAGTATCCCCACTTAAACCTGCAAAAATCTGCCAAAGACTTTTCCTCTGAGGTCTAACATCTGCACTCTTCTATTCTCCCTCCCATAGGAAGGCGAGGCTCTGCTATTTCATGGTCATGACAGCCAAGTCTAATGCTGGTTACCACATGTCCTGCTCTTCCTTCTTTGAGAGCAACAGATGCATACCAGCATCATCATTGCTGAGTGCTCTGGCAGCTGTGCTATAAAGACCTGTGTCCCAAACTGTGTCTTGCCTCTCCACTAACCTCCTAAACAGTTTGCATGCTGTTGTGATCCCTTTCCAGAGAGTTCCAGGGTAATTAAAGTCTGCAAGGGAACTTGAAAAGGTTCTTTGTCTCCCACCACAATGTCAGCCTTACCAGTCTCTTTGGCCCCTCATCCACAAGGGCTCACCCGACTTGTTCATCCCATAGAGGAGACCCACACATCTAAGCTGCTCCTTCACAAGGACACCTCCGTTCTGATCTTTCTAGCTTGTCTCTTCTTATCGTCCTCTACTAATCCATCACAGCACCCAAGTCATGTCAGCTGTCCCAGCATGGCTCAGTTGTTATTCCCTCAAAGTGGAATGAAGGGATACACGGGGCTCCAGCTCCTCCTGTTGGTACCCCACACTGGGGACTCTGGTGCATGTCTGGTCTGCATCACCTCAGCCATGGCACCATGGCTGAGAGCAGACCTGCAG
>NW_010164745.1:405-610 GCF_000695765.1 Mesitornis unicolor | reverse complement strand
CGGGATGCTCCAGGCTTCCTCAGACCCACCCCGGGCAGCTGCGGCCTCCGAGCACTCCCGGGGCTCCTTTTGGGACTTGGTGTCTCCTTGGCGCCCTGGGGAGGCTTATAAAGGAGGTAGGAGTGATGCTCACCCCGGTTCTGTGCTGTAATTCTGATTTTTGGGTCTAGGTGCTGCTGGAGAGCTGCTGCCTCACTTCCCCTTG
>NW_010164745.1:0-301 GCF_000695765.1 Mesitornis unicolor | reverse complement strand
GTCCGCCACGCCCCCACTCTTCCTCCCTTTCATTTGGACCCTGCCTGTAGACACAGCACTGTGCCCTGGGACTTTGCTGTGGGTCTGTGTGAGCTATGGGGCACTTGCCTGCACAGTCACCCCTTAAAAACCGGGTCCCAGCACACAAGTCTAGTGCAGGTGGTGCCTCATGCTATTACTGGCACACAGAGGTCACGCTGTTCTTCTGCGTAAGCACTGAATGTACAGAATTTCTGAGCAGAAAACTTAATCAGAGTTGTTATACTGGGGTTTTTTGGTAAAATCTGATACTGGGATCTTC
>NW_010164744.1:17246-21757 GCF_000695765.1 Mesitornis unicolor | reverse complement strand
TTGGTTTGTTATTTCCCCCCCGGAGTTTGTTTGTTTCTTCTGTTCCACACAGGGAAAAGCTGATGCCAAGGCAGAGTAAATAAAACAAAAAAAACCCAAAACAACCAACAAAAAACCCAAAACAAACAAACAAAAAACCACCCCAAAACAAAACATCAAAACCAAACGCCAAACCCCTAAAGAGAAATCATGCAGCCCCCCGCCCCAGGGAAGCAACTGGCCATCCTTGGGGGTCACTGATGCCATGAGCAAGGTAATGGAGAAAAGTCAACCTGGGGAAATCGCCCCGCTGAAGCCCTCCAGCTGCAGGAGGACTCTGCCTCAGCATCCAGCCGTACGCCGCCTCCGACGCCGTGACTCAAAGGCGCCCGTGCGATATGCAGCCCTGACACGCAGCCCAGCACGCTCCCAGCTTCGCCTGTGCATCCAGAGCGAAAAATCAATCCCATGGCAAGCACGGACGCCTGAGCTCCTCCAGACGAGGACGACAGTCCAATCACTGCATCCCTGGTCGCAGCTTGCCTGCCCCTCAGGGCAGTCATGACTTTATAGACAGTGCAGTATCTGTTAAAACATCACGAGCAGAAAATGAGCCAGCCACAGGCATCTAACTGCTGCTCCCTCTCCTCTCCACCCCGCAGGTCCCGCGGTTCAAGGCGGAACCAAGAACAGGAAGCCAAGCGGGACTTTATTCCTCCTTAGTCACCATGCCAAAAGATAATGCCACAAGTCCACCCAGAGTCTGAGCAGCAGAGTTAAAAGGCACCCAAACTTTCTGAAACCATAATCACGAGGGGATAGTGTGACCAACATGCGTTTCTGACTTTCAGCACCAAGTCTGAATCACCCATGTATAGCTGAACCCTTGGTGCAAAATACAGTGTGGAGCTCTAACTCATGCTTCTGAAACCAGAAGTGTTAAACCAGATGCACAAAGTGCTCTGCTACCCCACCCTTCACAGAAAAAGCTAAGTACTTTTTCCTCTTTACTGTGTGCAGCCTCTAAACCAAGACAAAGACCCACCAGCTCTGATGTTCCTCATGCTACCCAGGAAGCCAGCTTCCAGCTCTAAAGCGCAACAGCTCCTTAATTGAGAGGAACTCTCAGATATATGAGAAAAATCTTGAATTCAACCAAATCTGCAAGCTCAAAATGCACCAGGATACAATTTTTCCCACTTACTGCCTTCAGCCAACTACAGCCTATCCATGGACTACAAGGCTTCACCTTGCATCACTTCTATCCACATACCTAATGCTTCCCAGTAGAGGTGGCTGATTTTCTTCTAGCAAACTTGATGGGACATAGAGCAATATGCACTATACCAAGATAGGAGTGCAGCATGGTACCAAAGACAAAATTCACCATCTGTTTTTGCTCTTTCCTAGAGGTTCTAGTACAAAGCAGGACTATAAACAGATCATACAGCCTAAGTTGTCCCTGCTATTCAAGAGTCAACAAAGCCCTTCTCTACATATTAAATAAGCCCCAGAATCACTTGCATAGGCAGGTAATTATTAAATTCACCTGTAGTTGTAGTAATTTCCACCATCACCTGCAGGATGTGGAGAGTTGTCACTGTGCCAGCTGCCTTCAAGTCAGTTGGGATACTGACTTAATCCACACCAAAATTTTCCCCTGAGGGCAAGCCTGTACCGTGCAGTGGGGCAGGGCACTGCACAGAGATGCCAGAACAAGCATGAGCCAAGGCTTCTCTTCCCCCTGGCTCAGGGCACTGCCAAGTTGGAGACAGACGCTGCTCACCCTGGCTCACACTGCCTCTCCTCAAGGCCTCCTGCTCTGCCTGCTCCACGGCACACCATGCTCCTCTCTGTGCCCTCCGCTCCCTTCACTCTTCTGCTTATAGGGTTGGCTCACTCAAATGCAGCCAGGTAGTTTGCCAGCACCTTGCCTGGTCCAAATGGCTTTTTCATTAAACCATGGGCTTGGCATTGATCCTTCTGTCTGCATCCAGATCGGCTTTGTCCAGCCACAGCAACAGAAGAGGCTCCTCGGCTACTTTGGTACAGAGATCTAGGGTTTCTAGCATCCCTACACAAATCACAGTGAGACTCAGACCCCGCTTCCCAAGGACTTCTGTTTTAAATTTTTTTAAAACCCTTTTAAAAGTACTTTGGCCAAAGTTTTCCACTAAATTATTTTCTTCTTGGGCAATAATTCCATGGTTATTAATATTTAGTCTCTTTACTGCCACATCGCCACACAGAGCTCATTTGGTAAAGAACTGAGCATCCAAAACCATTCCTGTCAAAAGTTAGAGACCTTGATAAAGAGCAGTACTTTATGTTTTCCTATGTGCTCTAGGACAGTGTGTGTGACATTAGTGATGTGGATACACAGAGCAAAAGGCTTGCCAGTTAAACTGTCAATATTTTGTAAGTAAAATTGGACAAAAAGGAAATTTGCATCAGACTGATGCTTTGCATCATGTAGTCATGGCATTTCTGATGTGGTCCAGGGAGCCCTGAAATTGGATTTGGTGTGTCTTCAGGCCTTGCACCAGATGGGTCCTCTGCCTCTGGGTTAGACAAGAAGAGTGACATCCATCACTTTCCTGCCTGTCTGTCAAAGACAGGACCTGGAGTCATTCTTCCCCTTATAAATCCCCTACAGAAAAGTGGGGAAACTGAACCATGCAAACACTAATATTTTAAAAGACTATTTTCCACAGCCCTCTAGTGTCTATTCTGTTAACAGCCATTCAGAAGACAACACATCTTCATGGTCATGATTACCTTGCCTGTGCCATCTGCAGCTTATGCAGACATACCTGAGCTACCCCTAATACCCTAATGGGGTAGCTGTGGACCCAACCCGGCATTTGGGGTGAGGTTTGCTGTGTGCACCAGCTTCTGTCCTAATATTGCTTAAAGCTTATCAGTGTCCCCAGATCTGACATATCGCTTTGACAAAAGCTCTCTGATGGATGTACCTGGCAGTCAGAGCTGAGGTCCCTTCTGGCTTCATTCTCCTTTGCAAGAAACCAGCCTTCCTTTTAGGGGGTCTGCAGCTGTGATATTTTCTTTGGGCATTTGCCAGTGTTTGCAACACTTTCCTTTCTCACCACAGCAATATAACTCTCGTCCTAAGAGGACTTGCAGTCTGGTGTGAGCTCTATCATAAGCAAGGGTAACAAAAACAGCAAAGCGCAATAAGCTGTAATTGTAGTGCTGGGCTCATAAATTCAGAGTAATTCAGTTGTGTTACTCCAGTCCTTAAAATCCAATAATGCAACCCAGAGAATTTAATGGTCAAAGCACTTAAAAACAATAGTTCATGTCCTTCTATGACAGCCCTAGGAGATGTGCAACAACACAGTATCAGTGCTGTTTAAAAACTGTGGTAAAGGCAGACAGGGAGGTGAGCTGCAGCCGCAGACAGAGCTCTCGGTTCTCTCAGGTCAGCTGCCTGCTGTTTACTCTAGGAAATTATTGCAATGCTTTCCCCTGCATCTTCCTTTTCAGTCCTTCACCTTTTGCTAACTGCTGAGCTCTTTTCCCCTCAACAGATCCCAGATCCCACCTATGTGAAATGCAAATACATACTCATGTGGCAGTGCTCACAAGACTTGCATTTTTTGCTTTCCTGTATCTTAAAACATATCTGCAATAGTGCTTCAAGCTCCCATTTATGATTATAAAGGTTATTAACTACCATAAAAGCCATCAGATATATTTATTGGCCTCTATTAAAATGGAAATTGAGAGGAACAATCCTATTCCGATCATTCTAATTAGTACAATGTCTCTACAGCCATAACCACATTAATCAGACACCATAGGAATGGTTGTTAGCATTGCAAGATACTTGCCCTTAAGCTCATGACACATAGCGAGACAAGAAGCAGGAAGCTTTAAAACAAATGAGTTAAATAAGAAGTTATTAAACATGAGTCTTTATCATTAGCCATAAGCTTCAACACAACTGCATACAATTAATGATAAGAAAAAGATCACTTTTACCCGCATGCATTTTCCAGTGCAAAGTTCCCTAGCAAAAATAGTTAATGCCATAGCGGGATAGAGCAGGAGTTTCTTGTTAGCAAATAGTAGTTCGTCTGTTTAGAGCTCAAAAAAAAGTCAGTCCACAGTTAAACATGTTTGCTCATTTCACAATTTGAAAAACAGAGCTGCTGCTAAACCAGGTTCCTAATTGCAAGTTTGCTAGAACGGATCTCTGGGGATGCTAGAAAAAGCCACAAACATTTCCCTGGGAGCCACTGGAGATTGGAGTCCTCTTGTGGTAAAAGGTAGAGGAAAATTTTCAGCAACAGATGACTGCTGAAAGTTGGGGCTCTGCACAGGAGGCTGCACGGTGAGTAACACATACAGGGGGTATCAGCTTTGCAGCGTTCCATGTCACGTTGCAGAGCATAAAAGCAGGAGCATGAAGACTCCACAACTGGCAGTGGGCAAGCATCAAAAGGAGCAGAACGGCGCCATGTTTTGATACTGCAGACTGCACTTCTGTTTACTTAAGCAGCTCCTCT
>NW_010164744.1:4569-17215 GCF_000695765.1 Mesitornis unicolor | reverse complement strand
CTGCTGAGATGGTGTTTCTGGCTGGGTTATTTTTTTCCTGAGTGTTTCGCTAGCAAGAACTTTTCTCCTGGCTAATATACTCACCGCCCAGTAACACAGGGCAGCTCTCATCTTCCTCTTGTCAGTCTGCTGCTGAGACAGATAGGTTACACAATTCTAAGATCTTGTTTAGATCCTGCTGCTCTGCATTTCATTTCCTTTTCCGCTGTGTTGCTTTCTACCTGCAACAGTCCCTGTGAACTGCCTTGAGCTCAGGTTAGGAGACATTTTGTGTGAATGATGGATGTTGGCCATATTGGCATCATGCTCTCAGTACTAGAGAAGATGGAAAAAGTAAACAGTCTGAGGGTGTTCCTTTACCCACACTGTGCTCAGAATATTTTCAAATGTCCACATCTGGGCTTTGAGTCACAGCAAAGAGGTTATCTGACTGGAAATTTCACCCAGTGGGCTAAGCCTCCAAAGGGCTCACAAGCCACTCTCAGCTGATGGTCCCGTAGAAGAGGGTTTGAGCTTTCAGGAAAGAGTCTCCAGCAACAGGATGCAGCAGAGGCTTTAGAGGCAGTTTTAAAGATCTGTCAGTAACAAGATGTCCTGATTTACTGGGATGGAATCATAGAGTCAGTTTTCTGTTCAGGAAATACTTAATTCTGTTTGTTTTCTCTACAGGACTTGTCATATGCTAGGATGGTATCCTGCTTTCTACAACCCTAACTCAAGAGTGTTTTTCAGGAGTCTAAACACAGTGTCATTTCAACTACTTCTACCCAGACCTCATCCCAGAGAGGTCTTCCGTGATCTCAGGTATCTTCTTGGGCAGATCTCACCTTCCCTACCCTGCACCTTCATTGACATAAGCTTCTGACTCAAGGGGGCTCACTCTCAGGAGTCCTAGATTAAGGTCTGTGCTGGGAGGTAACTGTTCCTCCACACACCTTCATCTTGCCACAGCTGGAGTCAAATGAGGTTTAGTTGTGACTACCCAAGGTCCTCAATTCCTATTTTGCATCTGAAGGCAGTTCATATCAAGCACCATGAACTCATTTAATTTTCCTCTAAATTTCTAAGACAGCAAATTAAACTGAATGCTGCCATTATGGCTTTGGTGTGAGAAATAGGTCCAAGAGTTTGGTTGGTAATGATTTGCTCCTGCAGGACTGGCTAGTAACCAGCTGCAAGTCTCCTCTCAGATGAAAGCCCAACACACTGAGTTTATCTGGTGAGTGAAGTTCCTTCTGCAGCTAGCAGCAGGCTGGAGAGTGGCTGAGATATCCAGGATCTGACAAATTGTCCAGTGAAATCTGGGCTAGATTTCAAAAGTCTTGACAAGACATGACATGAAACCAATTCACTATTCAAAAACATTCCAATAGCCCTTGTTCTTGGTCATATTTCGAGCTAATTGCAAAGCAAAGTAGAGGTCAAAAAGCCTTGAAGGACAAAACTAAAACACACATATATATGTAAATATATGCATACAAATGTATATGCAAATGATCCTTTTGCATAGCTGGATAAGATTGGAACATCCACATCAGTATGGATAGCTGACATGTTTCTGAATGATCACAGATTTACTCAACAGCTAATAGGAAATGTCCATATGAAGTCAAACTTTATAAATAGCCAGGGTTTTTTAGTTTATTTTTCTTCCTGCCCCAGATGAATTTTGGAACAGATGCCAACAAGTTTAATCTATCGGGACTGAGTGCTGTTGAAATACAGGAAACATTACAGTGAGAAGAAACATAAACACTTGTCTCTCTATACAGGGTTTCATTATCAGACCCACAGATACAGACACACAGATCTTCACATAGGCCAGTACCAATCTCTCTACGTATTTCTATCTATTTACTGGCTGATTGATACTCTGTCCATAGATAGATCTGGATCTAGGCAGACAGAAAGTCACAGCTTAGTTCTGCTTTGTTCATTACTTCATTCTCTCCAGAGAGGGGCATTTTGACTTACAGATGACTGAATCTAGTTCCTGACTTAAAAAGTATGCTATTGATCTGGAAGTCAGGCCAGAGAGTCACAAATCTGATCTATTAGTAGCTGTGGAATAACACTACCTCATATTCCCAAGCCTGCAGCTGCTTCCAAACATTACAGGATGTGTTTGTTCTCATAGTTGACCCCTTTTATTTTGCCTGACTCTTGACTCTTGCAGCGAGCTCATCTCTGATAAATTACAGAACCTCTCACAGCTTCTTTCTTGCTCTGCTCTCTGAAATCTATCTTCTGTCTCCATCCATGATCAAGCAGAAAAGTCTCCTTGACTGCTGTAATTAATTTTAAAGATTCTTTGTTACGGCTGATGCCTCCCATGAACAGGATACCTGCACTTGCCACAGAGGCTTGAAGAAGACCAGAAAGTGCAGAAATACTTTCTTCTATGGCTGAAGGGCAGCTGGCTTATTAGTTTGTCTGCACAGGGAGATGCCAGAATTTTTGTCCTCCTTTTGCTTCAAACAAGACGACCTGTCCAGTGTTCCTGTCACAGATTACAACAGTAGAAGTTGAACACAAAAGACTAAAGCCTGGAAGAAAAAATTTGTTTTCCTAGAACAAATCTAACACTATCAAAGACGATGCTCTGACTTACAGCCTGAAAGGGCAACACACAAAGGGTTGTTCCGGAGCAAAACGTCCATCTCTTTTATGCCATAGAGGACCTGATTTGATCCCAGTCACTGATTAGATCTGTGCTACTGAAGTCCAAACACAAAGACAGAGGATGTCTGTATCTAGTTGCTATTTGAGTCTTGAAACAGTGGAATAATAGCTTGGAAGGTACGATGGTGACCACAGAGAACTGTAGATATTTGCTCCATAATTTTGCAAATAAAAATACTAATGTCCCAGCTGTTTTCATCCTTGATGAACTCTATTGTTCCACTGCCATTTATTGTCTCCTGATCCCCTTGTACAGTGAAATCAGGCTTGCTGTGGTGTGTGGCTTTCTCAGGCTGTAGCTACACTAGCAAGCAGGAGCAGATCTGGAGGGTGAAGAAATTGGTAGTGAGGATACAACATCCACACTATTTGCATTTCAGAGAGCAAGTTTTGGAGTCTGGCCCCATCAAGTCAGCATCCATCAGCAGCTGCAGTGAATTAGGTATGCTCCTACAGTACATCTTCCCATGCTGTTCCACTGAAAGGGAATCCAGGTGCTCTGACTATGAATTAAAGAACAGTACATAAAGATGATCTGGAGATTTACCTCAAAACCACATTGCTGATCTGTCTGAAAAAAAAAAAAAGAGTGACACATCTAAGAAATGAGAAGGCTGCTGACTGAAGAAAGAGATACTGGTGGAAAAAATACTGCTGAATGCAAAGAGACGGATTTTAGGATAACACATCACCTTATCGACTGACTGTTAATAGCTCCTCAGGTTTGTACGAGCCCTGGAGCATGCTGCTTAGCCCTTCTATCATACCTCCCTCGATTACTACCTGTCAGTGAGGGTCAGGCTACTCGTCCCTACTTCACACCCAGGGGGGATGCAGCAAGCGTGGCAGCTCAAGGGGCACCCCGCAAGGGGCACCGCTGGCAGCAGACCCCGCAGGTGGGGCATCGCAGCCCTGTACTCCACCCAGGCCTTCACTGAGTGCAAGCCTCGCAGCCGGGCCAAAGGCTGCTTTGGTCAGTCAGCCACTGCCATAGGGTGGTTTTATGCTACTGTTTTGAAGATGAACCGTGTTAAATGTAGCAGCCATCCGCTATGAACTCTCATGGTAAAGATATGGGGATTAAAAGACTGACTTCTAAGAACAGAGGCCTTTTTAAAAAGGCAGCCAGTGAAAAAACATACCACAGTTTTGAACAACAAATGTTACATAGTTAATGTTACAGTTACATAGACTGTGAAATTGTAATAAACATACAAATACATAAAATGTGTTAGTTAAACTGTTATTACTTGTCTTTATATTTGTGTGACTACAGGATTAGAGGAGTAATGTTGATCAGGCATATTTGAGTGAAACCAGAGTTCAAGACCATCCGTGATCTCCTGCTATCCAGAAAAAGTGACCCTCTGGGACTTTATGATATACAATTAATCCTTGTCCTGCTTCCCATTATCTTCCCATTAGATCCTTGGGTCAAAGGGGAAAGTAGAATAAAATATTCTATTTAGCTGATCTCAGGGGAAGACAAATATTTGCAGTTAAATATGGAGAGCTAACTTCATAGTGCTCTGCAAAATTACCTTAAGTAACCCTTGGCAAAAGAGTTTTTTTAAGCAGAGCAGAATCCAAATGAAGCTTCCTGGGTGTGAGGTCATACTAAAACCTTAAAATTCAGCCTGTTTTCATCAGAGCTGTGCCAAGCATCTCAGCCAACTTGTGGTTCTGCAGCAAAACGCTGTGCTCCTCACAACTCTGTCAAACTTTCCAGTGAAAGCAGATGAAGCTCAGCAGTTCTGGACTGTCAGAAAGCTCCTAGGAGGCCTGTATCAGCAGCGGCAGTGATACAAGGCTCTGCTGGTTAAAGCCAGAGTGAAATCCAGCATATAGATTGGTTTGGAAAAATTCCACTTCCCAGTGTTGGGAAATTCCTTTTATCAGGCAACAAAACCATAACGGACTAGATCTCAAAGGAGCAAAGCCACTTGTCAGCTGGGGCTTTGGAGATCGTTACTCTTTTTTCTTTACCTGAGAAGATTGCCCTGAGGTTGGGTCACTGGATTACGTCCAGCTGGCTGGGAAATTTTCAGGATATTCAAGCAAAACTGTTTTCTTGTCAAATACGTGTCTTAGAAACCTGCTTATACACGTACACACAGTTTCTTCCTGAACAGATGTTACTTTTCACAAATTACAGGCTATCATCTGTGATGAATACTAAACAGTTTCCAAAAGCTTGTTCTTGAAGCTGGTACAAAGCATAGACCCCAAAGGAAAGGAGGATTTAGTGAGGAAAATAACATCCTCATCAGACCAGGTCTCAGTTCTGGCCTCTGCTACTGAATTTCTCTGTGCAAACCTTTTATCTGCTCACAGTTCTTCATCTGCAGGGTGAAGCCTTTGCCACAGACTTTGTTTACTTACATTTTAAACTCTTGACATCAGTGGATGTCTTACCTACCACGTCTAGAACAGCAATTACTCCTATTCTGATATAAATAACAGTATTTTATTTCAGTTCAGTATGCTACTTTATCACTTGTAGAGAGAAACACAGTCATTGACTTATTCTACCTTATTGCTTTCCTGTGGATCCATTAGATCTTCACTTAAAAACCCCAAGGAGTTTCTAAAAGTACCAATGAGTTTTTAGAATTGAAGATAATATTATCCAAAACTAAAAGGACCTGCAAAGAAGAAAAGTTAGAGAAAAGACAAATCAATCAGAGATGGTGTCTCTGTTCCTGTGTTTTGGCTGTTGTCTGCCTAGAAAAAGAAAAACCTAATAAAGGTTTTTCTATGCCTTTTCTTTAAGAGAGCCAGTAAGAGATACACTAAATGCCACAAAGATGATCAGAGGACTGGAGCAGCTCCCATATGGGGTTGTTTAGGCTGGAGAAGAGAAGGTTCTGGTGAGACCTTAGAGCAGCCTTCCAGTTTCCAGGAAAGCTGAGGAGGGAGTTTTTACAAGGGCAGGTAGCAAGAAAACGAGAGGGAATGGCTTTAAACTGGAAGAGGGCAGATTTAGACTGGATATTAGGAAGAAATTCTGTGCTGTGAGGGTGGTGAGACACTGGCACAGGTTGCCCAGGGAAGCTGTGGATGTCCCCTCCCTGGCAGTGTTCAAGGTCAGGCTGGATGGGGCTTTGGGCAGCCTGGTCTGGTGGGAGGTGTCCCTGCTTGTGGCAGGGGGGTTGGACTGGATGAGCTTTAAGGTCCCTTCCAACCCAAACCACTATATGATTCTATGATTCTCAATAATAGAAACCTAAAAGCACAAGGCCACAAACTGGCAACAATTTCTCTTGCCCTCTCCTCTGTTGTTTTTTTTTTTTAACAGAAAGAAAAGCTTGCTTGATATGGCAGCAGTATGCTTGGCAGTGGGAGGCTGGGGGTGGAAAGTTAGGTCGTCACTGTCTGGGGAAGGAGCAGACTCTCAGTTCCTACCCAAAGCACAGGTAAATGGCATCAGCTCCAGAAAACACAAAGGATTCAAGGTCTGGCAGTTGCTTGACAGACTTTCAGCTCACTTGTAAAAGGAAATTCTGTTCTGTTAAAATGGGAAGGCATCTTTCTAAACACAAAGTGAATATAAATACTTGTGAGCTTGCCTATGCAGATTTTTTTCCCAGTTATACTGGTCTAATTAAATGGCTCCTGTTAGTGCAGGGTGGACATTCTGATTTTAGGTGAAGGCTGGATTTTGTCACGATAGCTTAAGGAATTAATGCAACAATATAAAGTAAATAGGGCAGGCCTTGATTTTACACACAAAGTGTCCTCCTGGGAACTACTGCTGGTTTAATTACAGAGGGTGCAACTCTCTCCCTTTCCCTTTCTATTCTAACTATCCCATGTTAATAAGCCAAGTCTGACGAGAGACTGAACTGCTTGCTCTGCTGCATGATATTCACCTTCACTTGACTGGATGCCAACCTAGCTAAGAAGTACTGTAACTGTAATGCCAGTAAACATTAACTATTTCACTTCTCAACAAAGCACACAAGGAAATCAAAGGACGTGTGCCTGCAGAAGCACCTCCCAGAATACACAGCTTGGCTGGTGGGCGTAAGACAAATATATTTAAGTCTACCTACAGTGAAACTGCAAGGAAGTTGGAGCAGGGCACCAAATGAAGTAATTTCTCCAGAAGGTTAGAGGTGGGCTCAGCTTTCAAATGCCAGAGAAGTAATACTCGTGTTAACATGGTTCTCTCTTGTTCCCAGAGAGACACCCCTCTTAGAGTCTGGAAACAGGGCACTTCCAGTGCTCCCCAGGGGTGTAACACTGACCTGATGGGTGGGCAAGAGTCATTGGGGTGTTTTTAATGAGCTGCAGTGGCTTTCTCTGGGGCCTTCTAGAGCTTAAGATGCTGAGAACATTTCGTCTTGAAGTGTGACAACAGGGAGGAGTAATGAAGGTAACAGGGACAGGCAGCTTGCTGAATTCATTGAGCTGCACAGGAATTAGGCCTCGACAAACTCAGTTACCTGTCTGTGGATGAAAAAAGTGGTTTTAAAATGACAGAAGGTAGTATTGACTACTCTGGTTGAATTACGTTCTGTAGTTTTGGAGAAATGCTGTGAGAAGCCTTCTCTGAGGTTTCAGAGATTTATTAGTGCCATTTTTCTGAGCACCTTGTGACATAAGAAGCAAAGCAGGAAATCACCTTCGCACAAGGGCATACCTGAAAACCATATAAGACCAGCTAGGCCTGAATAGAGCTGTCTTCCACCTTCAGCTTTGCAGAGCCACCACAACACCCAACAGGTTCTCCAGTGCAGAGGAGGTACCTGGCACACTTAAATCCTCACAAAATGGAGCAAATTCAGCCTCCTGTGCTGTAAAAATTCCCCGTGCAACAGTCAGGGAAGTACACACAGTCAGCCATGAGCCCAACTAACCACCCAAAGAGAGGGTCTTAACTCTGCAAAAATTTGCTTACAGGAGTAAACCTTACGGCCCTTACCAAACCTTGAAGAAACTGCTCTCTGCAGTGCTGTTTGACTGACACCACAGAAACACCGATTCACTCACTGTACATTCCTTCCAACTGCGCTGCTTTTTGAGACTCGTATTTCTAGCTTGGAAGGCAAATCTTTACCAGACAAAAGGAGAAAGTGCAGTGGAAAGGCAAACTAGAGATAGATGAAGTTTACTGAAAAAGATTAAAATGTACAAGAGCAAGTGTATTTGGAGAGAAAATTAAGCAGTCACATGGTATCTCATGCCTCTTGCTCCCATGAAGGCAGGGCTGGTGATTGTTCTTAAAGTGACTTAAACATCAAAAGTGCAGCTACCATGAGGTGTGCCAGAGCAGTAAAAAAATAAATCAGCACAGTTCCTCACCACATCTTGTCAAGATCTGCGGAAAAGTAAAAACTCTGAATGGAAAAGTCCTATTAAGTCAGTCCATTGTGTCTTGGCCCAAGATTTCCTTCACTCCCCCAGGAGAGCCTGGCCACAGCTACGCCCTTGGCTCAGGGCTGGAGACTCAACCAGGGCACAGAAAGCCTGGAAAGAACAGCTTTCTGATAACCACAACCAAATCAAACTAAACAGATGCACTGTTTCAGGGTTTTTAGTTTTTAACATTTTGTTAAAAATAAAGAGGATAAGGTTTTATTATGTCTTTAAAACAAACTGAAAGAAAGAGAATTTCTGTCAAATAATATGACCAGCTTTTCCTGCAAGCTGCCCTGGCAACGCCAGCTATAGCACAGCAAAGCTCTCCCTCTGGTCAGATCCCGACAGATATTTTCTCTGAGAGCGTTCAGAATCAAATGTGCATTTACCTCTTCTTTCCATTTCACACTCCATTTCTAGTGATTAATGCTTCTGTTCTAGATGGATGAAAGCTGAAACAGATGTTATCCACTCTCAATGCCATTCTGATAACCCTGAGCTAGAGGCTGAAATCCTGAGCAGATTAGTGGCTGAAATAAAAAATGTATAAACAAAATGGGGAATACGGGTGAGCAAACTCCTATAGGTTTTATCTCTGTGGATAACAATGCACAGAGGCTATGTAATCTCCGTGTTAATCTGCCAGAGGAAAGATTAAATGGCAAAATTCCAGCACTGAGACCTGCAGCTCTCCTCTGCTGGACTGCCACATAGCTTTTCAGCAGAATGTCACTGTGTAGACTCTGTTATGTTGTTAAAAATGGGGTTTTCCAGCTTAGTTTCTTTTTATTGAAACAACAATGAATTTTTTTCTTATACATTCCAGTGAGTTTATGCTATTTCTGCCATTAAATGTACTTGCAGCCGCTGTATGATTCAACCAGTACTTAGGAGGTTAGGGAAAGTATTTCCGTTTTCCACTTAAATGAAATTTTGAGTGGTTTTTATCAAATAAAAAGATGTACTTCTTAAAGAATTTGGGACAATTTTTTTGTATTCCTTCCTTCAGACCTTGGAAGTCCTTTGGAGCAATCAACCTGGCTGAGCTCTAGGGAAAAATAAGTCTCCTTTCTTTGTTCTTTACCTCAGCGAGCTAACAACATGTCAAAAAGCTGTGGTGTATTGAACTATAGGCGAGATAAACTGACTTGGCTGAGGACATGCTATTGAAATTGGGAGAAAAGGAGATCTGCAGCATCAGTACCCTGAAGAGCAGAGGACTGGCTAGGTAGGTACCAGCTATATAGCGTGACACATCAACTAAACCGCTTTCCTTTTTTTGAAGACCCTCCAATTCCTCTTTAAAGCACAGGAATTGCAACATGGATGCAATAATCCAGTCCCTTATCCTGCCTCAGACAGTACCAGATGTTTCTGGGGAAGGAAATAACAACCTGCAGTAGGCTGGTGTAGGATAACCTTACCCTCCACGTCAGATCACAGCCTGGTCTTCAGTAGGTAAGAGATTGGCTTAAAGCAGGATATTTAATAGCTTTTTGAGAAGGTTTTCTACTCTATTTACATTAATGATGAATTTCTTTCCAATACCTGTCATGGAGGCAGGTATCCTAAATGTTTTTGCTTTAAGTATCAGATCAAGTCTCATAAGACACTTGAAATTGGAGAAAAGACTATTTAAACAGTAACTCAAACTACTTCTTTTCCAAATGGAGAGAGGGACACCCAGCTTGCCATGTGTAAATTGTTGTTCTTGGTTGAATTCACATTGCAAGCTCCTTGAGGCCTCTCATATCATTGCCAGATCTGTGCTAGTTCTGCGTCTAACCATAATGCGTAATAAATCACAGCAAAGCAATCAGACAGAGAGTCCCCACTTTTCCTCCCCTCAAGAACAGGCCTAACGACCTAGGTTTTCCAGAAAAGACTTTGCAAAAAAGCATGATGGCTGCGCCTTAGAATGTAATGTTGGCACAACAGGTATGAAGTGAAGAGCAAAAAGGTAAAAGTATTCCTTTAAGGGCGCATAATAAAAATACACTTCCAACCTCATAAGCCTCTTCTCACCACCTCCCAAGAATCATTTAGTTTTGTTACAGACCATAAGATGACTCAGTTGAGGAATAACACAGCATTGCAAGTTTCAGGGTATTCATCCTCTGATGCCAAAATCTCCAGATCTTCAGTCCCCGGGTAGCCCCAGGGATCTCTGGCTCTTAAAGTGCTTTTAACGTCTCCATGCTCCAGTCATGAGGCTGCAGTTAAACCCTCAGGTAAGGCCAATTACTAAACCTGCGCCTTTCCTGGCTCTTCAGTGACACCTTCTGGGACAAAAATAGACCAAGCCAATCTTCGGTTTTCTGCAGCTGTTTTTACCTACGTGTGGGAGTCAAGTGAGATATTTGGAAGCTAGTTCCCAAGAAATGGTGAGCACACAAGAAATGCTACCCAAGTACACTGCAGCTGCCTGTACGTAGCACCCTGAAAAGTGACATCTCTCTGGAGACTGGGCAGGAGATGAGTCCCAGATGGCCACAAATCTGTAAGCTTTCACTCCTTCTAACACATATTTTGATTTCCTGAAATCGCTAACTGGGGGGCGAAAAGTCTCACTTAAAGAGCTAGATCCTCCCTGTAAAAGCAGGAAAGATTAAGGTGGAAGTTTATATTAAAATATTTTATTCTTAGTGAGAGTGATCTCATCTTTGCTTGAGGGCAAGTTTTAGATGCAGCCATGGTGTGACCCCAGGGCACAACACTCACATTTCACTGTGGCAGATGCACTGTACAGGGCTGGACTGCAATTCCCACTCCCATGCAATCCCAGTTGCAGAGCAAAACAGGCACCTTGGGCAACAGTTCTTCGTGTCTTGAGCAGGTACTGTTTGGAAAAAGACCATACAGTGGGTAACAAAAATAAATATTTAAAATCTGTGATGCTCTTCAGGTTTGACACACAGCATGCTTATGTCTGAGCTGAACAAAACATGAGCCAGTAGAAGGGCATTCTCTTCACCCAGGACAGCTGACAGTATTGCAATGCTGACGTAAGTACTGCACTCCATACCCAAAGGGTCGGCACTAGCAATTGCATCAGCGTGACCTGCTCCAGCGTGTGCCGACAAGTTAAGCTCCTCTGTGTAACATTTTCTGTCTGCTGGCCCAACGTTGACTGCTTCCATCAATGCACATTTTCCTGAAATGGTAGGGAATACTTGGAAAGGAGGGCGTATCTAGCATGACACATTGGAGCCTGGAGAACTTACTTGTTATAAATGGGGAGTGCTGCACAGATGAGAGCCACAAACAAGGCCGGCAGTATGCAACATAAGCAAAGTGATTTGTAATCAAAGCAGAAAGCTGTCACTCACAATGTCTCCTCTGGACTGGTGCATTAATGATCCATGTCCTTCTGCTGGAGGGATGCTAACGTAACCCATGAATCATGCATAGCTTAAAAAGACAAGAGAACTGAAGAGTAGCTGCATTGTTGTTCCCTTCATTTCTCCTCTGCAGTGGTCAAAGGCTGAGCTCTTGGCCCAGGTGTCAAGAGCTGTTAAGTACACTGCCACCAAGTCGAAAATCAAGGAGAGAATTCCCTGTGTGTGCTTGCTCTCTGGCTCCAGGGTGGAGAAGTACAGATCTCCATGTGCTTCTTTCTTGGCCACCTGAAGATCTAGGCCCAAAGGTTAGGCTTGTATGTGTGTGCTCACCACTGCGTAAGTAAATGGTTTCAATCAGCACCAATTAGCACTTGGTCCAAGTAGATGAGTTCTTGCTGAATAGGTAGACCAAGTCGAAAATCAAGGAGAGAATTCCCTGTGTGCGCTTGCTCTCTGGCTCCAGGGTGGAGAAGTACAGATCTCCATGTGCTTCTTTCTTGGCCACCTGAAGATCTAGGCCCAAAGGTTAGGCTTGTATGTGTGTGCTCACCACTGCGTAAGTAAATGGTTTCAATCAGCACCAATTAGCGCTTGGTCCTAAGTAGATGAGTTCTTGCTAAATAGGTAGGGCCAGGTCTGGGAGTTGTCCTCTTGTTGTGGCTCTTGGTTTGGACACTGAAGAAAATACTGGCCCTCAAAACTTCCCTGCTTCCCTTTCAAACTACAGGATTAGATTCCTCCTATAAATCCCCAAATACATATTCTTGGCATAAGCCTGACTTTTTTTCTTAGGCAAGATTATATATTGGAAGCCACAAAGAGCTTTTCCCGTGTATTGGATTCTTTCCGTGTATCAGACCTTATCTGCACATCTGAACACAGTTTGCTGTCACCCATTTTTCAGGGTTAGAAGACAAATACCGCATAAATTATAAACCTCTGTGATAACAAAAATGCTCAGCAAGAATATTTTCTGGCTTTTCAACTTTAAAGAGATGGGATCTTCTGGTTATTCTTCTCTCAGGATATTGAGGCAGCCTGATCCAAACTGAGGCCCCAACATGCTGGGTTATTTCTATACAGACACAGAATGAAAGCACCTCATGAGAGTAGAAGGCTTCCAAGGCAAAACATTAAGACTCACGTTTGACCTCTTTAAAAATTGCTCTCAGATGTCCTCAAGGACTCTGCAGATTTTCTTTTTAGAGCTCTTTTACTAGCAACCTTTGCCATAGGCCACATCCTGCCTCATCCCTCTG
>NW_010164744.1:0-4538 GCF_000695765.1 Mesitornis unicolor | reverse complement strand
TCAGCAGGAGCTGCACAGCTACCGGTCAGTGCTCCAGAGAAAAGGCTGGAGAGCACCTTCCCAGCCCACCGCACTCCAACCTCAGAGCTTCCTGTCATGCACTTTGCTATCTCCACCCTTGAAAACAGGCTGTGTCTTCTTTTTGTGAGTGAATGACTTAGAAGAGATCCCCTTTCTGCTATCTGGTATACCTGTGCAGGAAGTAAGCACGCTTCTGTCCCCAAGTGTAAATGTACTGAAGGGCTTGCAGGCTTTGTCCTGTGCACATTGCACAGGCTGCCCAGGGTGCCATGTGCCCCTCTGCCCTGCTGGCAGGGACGAGGCGGCCTTGGGAAGACAGAAAGTGTGGCCAGACCAAGCTGACTGAGCTGCCTGCACCCTCTCTGGGCCCGATGAAGTGTGTGCTACTGGTGTACATCGTTTGGTTACCAACACATATTCTGATGTGTTCATATTTTAGGCACTCTTTGCACAGATATTAAGGAGTAGCTCAAGGGCATGGCAGCAAAGCACCAAGACTTAGGGTAGAATTACAACCGCAATCAGCATGATATTTCAAGCAGCGTGCCAGAGGGCCTGTTATGGACTTATACCTTTGGGGTCACTATTTGCCATGGACTACCACTGCTCAACAGGAAAGGCAGTGTGTTTTTAATAAACTTCAAGATAAGCAGTGGTTGAATTGTCCTGACTGCAGCAGTCCAGTGACTTCTGGGCAAAGGTTATCTTTGTTTTCTCCACAATTGTAGATTGTAAGAGACTATATGCTGACCTGGCATAGAGAAAGACTTCCCCTATCTTACAATAAGGCATTATTTACTATCCTGGAGTAGACATAAAGTCAGATAAATCCTCAGCAAAGCACCGCAACTGGAAATGAACAGAAAAATTGTTCCCTGGGCTTCGTTCAGGTGCTCTACTGCAACTGCCAGAAGAGGGCCTCTTTCCACTAACAGCAACAGTGCCTGCAAAACAGCAATCCTAGAAACAGCGCGTTAGGCAGGAATAGGCTGGAAGCACCATCTAATTTTACAACAGTCAGCCACGGTGAAGCAGACCTCCCAGTATGTCCACACTGAGTCAAGCCCTGTGCTTTGGAAAACATGGGAGCAATAGAAAACAGAAAATATGCTCCAATCTTAGAGTGTGCTGTGAAAGCCCAAAGGCTTTGACCTCCCTTCGTTACTCCACGTCTTCGGTGCAGAGGAGATGGCCGCACTCACACAGGCGTGAGCAGAGTTCGCTGAGCCCAGGCAGGCTTGCTGTATCCTGCTCTGCAATAGCAGTAAGTGCCCTATCATTACTAATGAGGCTGAAGAAACCCACAGATTTAAAGCTTAACAGTCTCGTCAGACATCAATCTCTCCAAAAGATACAACAAAAAAAGAAAAGCTGAATAGAAGTTTTAGCAGCAAAACTGCTTTAACAGCTACTGTAGGTCTAGTGAGACTGCTAAGGAAAGGTGGAAAGCATATGGATTAGATTTATTGGCATAAATCTGAGGACATCAGCTTAGCTGCAGAAAACGCCATCATCAAGTCTTTGGAAATCCAAAAAAAGATAGTCTTTTAGTACAGAAAAACGGGAAAAAGAGCAGGAGATAGGAAATGGTATCTCAAAAGAAAGAGATACCTGCCTTATTTCATATGTATTTTTGGGCACAAACTGCCCCTTGCATAAATCAGTGGAAAAGTCATCTTCAGCAGCACATGTAAGTACATAATTATCTTTAAGTACAGGCTTCATCCTGATTGAAATCAATGTGAGTTTAATCACACTGCTGCATTTGTGCCTACATCAAAAGTCTACTAAGGCTATTAAAAGTACTCTAGTTTAAAAGAAGCATAAGAGGTCAAAAGGAGGTACTCCAGGGTGGAAGGTAAATTGCTACTGCTGCTGAGCTGCTAGAACAAATGGTGTTATCTTTTACCCAGAAATAACACTGTGCTATGTTATAACAAAGAGAATATGTCTTTTCGGCCATTTCCTACTCATCTCATCAGCTCATAATGACTGCAGGAGTCAGAAGCCAAAATACAGCCCAAATTCTTGGGATGAAAGGTAAAATGCAGCAAACTTTGTGTATAACATTAAAAGATACTTAATGAATGACATGAATTGATTCCGCAGATCAGCGCAGCGGCCGGTAATTGCTACGAATTATTCAGGCTGACCAGATATTCTGATATTCTCTTATTACTGTAAAACATCAGAATGGATGATGCATGTCTAAATCATAAATACCGCAATTCAGCAAAATATTTCAACATGTGTTCCACTCTCACTGAGGTAGAGCTGAGATTAGACAACATCCTGTTATGAGGTGGGTTATGCCTTAATGTTGCCCATTTCAGTGAAGAATAACACACCAACTTCTGGAACTTTCAAGAACTGGAGCAACATCTAAGAAATACATATTAAAAAAACCCCAAAAAGCCAAAAGAGGCAATTTCACTACTTTTACCCACTACAAAAAATAGCACACCAATTCAAACGAACATCATGGAATAGATAATCATTTGATGCTTAAATTGCCCTATAAGTTAAGAACATAAAAAGATCCACAACTTGTTTCAGAGCTAGTTTTGAAAGGGATGCCTACAGAATCAGCATGCCAGAAAGTTTCTTGGCAAACCACTGTTTTGTATCTTCACCATGTTTTCCAGTTTTCGTTCTTCAGTCAAAAGAGTTAACTTCCAATTTTCCAAAACAGAAAATCCTCTTTGAATTTTCTACAGGGAAAAAACCTCACATGCCAAACCTCTTTCCATAGTCAAGATCCTGTCCCACATCAGAAATGTGCGCCCAGCAGGAGCAGGGGAGTGATCGTTCCCCTGTACTCAGCACTGGTGAGGCCACACCTCGAATACTGTGTTCAGTTTGGGGCCTCTCACTACAAGAAGGACATTGAGTTGTTGGAGCGTGTCCAAAGACAAAGCTGGTGAAGGGTCTGAAGCACAAGTCTTATGAGGAGCGGCTGAGGGAGCTGGGATTGTTTAGTTAGGAGAAGAGGAGGCTGAGGGGAGACCTTATTGCCCTCTACCTGAAAGGAGGTTATAGCGATGTGGCTGTCGGTCTGTTCTCTCAAGTAACAAGGGATAGGACAAGAGGAAGTGGCCTCAAGTTGCACCAGAGGAGGTTTAGATTGGATATGAGGAAAAAATTCTTAACCAAAAGGGCTATCAAGCATTGGAACAGGCTGCCCAGGGAAGTGGTTCAGTCACCATCCCTGGAGGTATTTCAAAGATGTGTAGAAGTGGCACTTAGGGACATGGTTTAGTGGGACTTGGCAGTATTAGGTTTATGGTTGGACTCGATGATCTTAAAGATCTTTTCCAACCTAAATGATTCTATGATCTGCCCATTTTTTAAAAATCAAATCACAGAATGACAGAATGGTAGAGGTTGCCCCTTGTCGTGTCACTGGGTACCACTGAAAAAAATCAGGCCCCATCCTCTTGACACGTGCCCTTTAGATATTTATAAGCACTAATAAGGTCACCCCTCTGTCTTCTCCAGGCTAAACAGACTCAGCTCTCTCAGCCTTTCCTCATATGGGAGAAGCTTCAGTTCCCCAGTCATCTTAGTGGCTCTGCACTGGACTCTCTCCAGTAGTTCCTTGACCTTCTTGGACTGGAGAGCCCATAACTGGATCCAGTACTCCAGATGTGGCCTCACCTGGGCAGAGCAGAGGGGGACGATAACCTCTCTCGACCTACTAACCACACTCTTCTTAATGCACTCCAGGTTGCCATTGGCCTTCTTGGCCACAAGGGCACAGTGCTGGCTCAAGCTGAAGTCACCTTTCCCTCGACACCATTCAGGAAGGAAGGAAGGCCAATAGAATCACCCCAGGCCTAAGTTATTTAAAACGTGATGCCAGTTTCACACGTCTGGCTGATACCACACTGGCTGAAGCCTCATGTTGACCACAGTCTCTTCAAATCCCCTTGCATGCACTTCCACATCTCCCTGTGTGTCAAACTCATGCTTTGGGAGGGATCTCCTTTTTGTTCTCTGTTTGTAGTAAACCAAAGACCACGGAGCTGCTTGGTGTTAGTTAGCCCAGCACAGACACACAGGCAAGACCTCCCAGAGCAGCAAGGCACTATTCCCCACTGGTGCGTGCACCACTGGCTGCATCCACAGGAGGGTCTAGGATCAAAGTGCAGGAGCACGAGCGTGGGAGGAAAACGAGCATGTGAGATGAAGAGAAGTAGTGAGAACTGATGTGGGTGGGAGAAGCCAGCCTGGGTGGGCCAGGGGGATGCATACACCTTAGTGAGTCTGGGTGGTGTGTGCAAGTTGGTGACAGTGGAAAACGTAATTGTTAACTATTAACAGAAATGAGACAGTGATTAGCCCATGGCAATTGTCATGAAGCCTCGATGAAACTCAGCATGTGCAACTATCTTGATTAATGGGAGTCACTGCTGGAGCACCTCTCCTACGAAGACAGCCTGAGAGAGCTGGAGTTGTTCAGCCTGGAGAAGGCTCCAGGGGGATGTTACAGTGACCTTCCAATACCTGAAAGGTGC
>NW_010164743.1:2857-3534 GCF_000695765.1 Mesitornis unicolor | reverse complement strand
ATGTATGCTTTTTACCATATTTCACTGGTAAAAGTGAAGTAGATTTTTTCATAGTGTAACTCCAGAAACATAGGATTTTGCCTGTAAGTAACGTATGTGTTGGTCCTAAATAGAACAAACACTCAAACGCTGTAGTCTGTTAATGACTTAGAAACCGGGAATGTCATTGCTATTGGACATCCACGTGAAAGATGGGAGACTCTGACAAAGATAAAAATGTGGCATCTCACCATCTTTCCTGTATTTCTTTTAGTTCAAGAATTTTAAATCTTGTTGCTGTACACAGAAAAGAGGGAATTCTTGCCAGAGGTGGTTGCCTTTGCTGGATCTCTTTTTCTGCATGCAGAGACCCAGATTACAAGAATCTTCTTTGTTCTGGTACTTTCTGATAGCTTTAAATTCAATAAAAATGCAAGAAGCACCTATAATCGCTAATCTTTACTCTTATAAATGGCACCTCTGTATAAAGAAAGAGAAAGCAATAGTTAACTAATGAATAATTGCAGATTTGTATGAATAAAGAAAATTTGGGAAAAAAAAATTTTCAAAAGACTTATGTGAAAACTGTGCATTATAGGAAATACTTTTAGTAGTCTAGGAAATGGAGTGGGACATGGCATGAAAGTAATTGCAAGAAATTATTTAGACTTATTGGCTGGGATTTTTTTCAAATTTTT
>NW_010164743.1:0-2654 GCF_000695765.1 Mesitornis unicolor | reverse complement strand
CTGAGTGTATTGGTTTTGCTCTACTGTATTTCTGTTCAAACGGACTTATCTATTTGCCAGGCGGCCAGGCTCACTGTGGGCAAGTTGTTGGTTGTTGTGTTGGTGTTTGTGTGTTCCATATTGCTTTGTTGTTGGTATTGTATTAGTTATAAAACCTTTACTGTACCTGTAGCTTTTTAATTTATCACCAGCAATCCAAAAGAACCTGTAAATGTTGCTGTAAATAAACGATTACTGTTTGTTTCCCGATTTGCATCTGCCGCATATTCGGTGCCGGCCTCACAAGACTGGATTTATTCTCCCCGTTTTTGCAACAGTCTGGTAGTTGAGGTGTTTATGAATGCTCTCCTCAACACTGAAGCGTAAAAAGAGTTCTTAAGAGTAAGAACTAAAGTTGATTGACATAGCACAACAGGTCAGGTCAGAATTGCCTGTTGTTAGGACACCAAGACCAGGTTTGTATAGGTAGATTGTTGTTTGAATGGATTTGAAATGAGACATTTCTGAATATTAACCTGAAACCAAACCTTCCAGGAGAGAAAAGGTAATCCTTTCTTTCAGGTTATGTTAATTCACTAAGTCAGTTCTCACAACAGTGTTGAAACCTTAAGGACTCGAAGAGATGATTTCTCACAGATGTGCAGTAGCAATTTAAGAGGTTTCCTCCTTCAGTTATTTCCTCTGTCCTCTTCCAGAAATCAACATTTTCAGAGCAGAGTCAGTACAGAATACAAGAACATCAGTAATTAAGGGTGGCTTGGAAAAAGGAAAGCTGTACATGTTAACCCAGCAACATCATGGGGTAGAGAGGGTATAATCTCAACTGTTTTCAGCATGGCCCAGCCTATTAGTGGAAGCTTTCTTTATGAGTCACAGTTTCAAACAGCTAAAAAGAACAGAACAAATATTTAGCCAATTGCTTCTTTATCTCTCATCATAGTTATCTGAAATTTCTGGGAGTCTTTTCAGGAGGATGTGTTGAGACTGGGTGGAGAGGGAGTTTCAGATGCAATGATTCAGGTGAGCTGAAAGTGAATTTCCTGTCACAGAGCAATTCTCAGGAGAGTTTCTTTTTGTAAAGTTTCACTCCACTAACTCTCTTCAAAACTGTGCTTGCAGACCTGACTTCCTGCTTAATTGACGTCAGCAGAAAGCCATGTCTCCTGCCAGCTTTTAGAGTGATGGATGTACTACAACAGGATGAGCTGATATGAGGGAGTAGGAGGGAGGTACTGTTGTACCTGAGGCAGGGATAATAAAAATAAGAGGCGGTTCTGTAACTATATTGGGACCACATAAAATCACCACCTGGAGTCTTTCTGCGTGCCAGCATCGCTTTTACATTAAATCACTTTGATTAGAGATGAGATATTTCCCCTTTTTATCTTTCAGTTAATGTTAGGCTGAAGCATTTTTAACCCTTTTAATGCAGATAAATTAACTGGCAATCAAATAACAAAGTCATTCACTTGCGTTAAAATAAGATTCTCATAATCTAGTCAAAGTCCTAGTGATTCAGAGATTATCCCTAGGGCATTTAGTTTACCTACATGAATAGGTGCAAGGTGTTTGTGCAAAAATGAATGGATAAACATCTGCAACAGAACTCACTAGGAGGAACTCAAAAGTCCCTGCATAATTTTCTGTATCACTTCCAGGGGCTGTTATCCTAACACAGCATCTTGAGAGTGTTTTTATTAGATATCTTGTGGAGTTTAAGCACTAAATGTACCTAAACCATGAAGGAAAGCTGCAGAGAATATGAAGGGAGAGACACTTTGTGCCATGTTCACCACTAACACATGGCTACTGAGGTCAGTGGAGCTGATACAAATTCCACTTGCTGGAAAATATAGCTTCATTCTTCAGCTAATTTGTTTTACTCCAGTGTTTACCCGCTAACAACATAAGGAGCAAAGGTTTTAATGCCATTATGATTTGAAGTCTGGTAATAAGTAGGTACTTCTGATATGGAAAACACTGGTTTCCTAGGCATTTAGTTTACCTGCATGAATTGGTGCAAGGTGTTTGTGCAAAAATGAATGGATAAACTTCTGCAACAGAACTCACTAGGAGGAACTCAAAAGTCCCTGCACCATTTTTTGTTCCAGGAGGTGTTATCCTAAAAGAACATCTTGAGAACATTTTTTATTAGATATCTTGTGGAGTTTAAGCACTAATTTAGTTCCTGTTAGGAACTCCCAGCACCCATTCAACTTAACTGAGTCTCCCACCTCACTGTTATAAACACTGCACAACATAGCATGAGCTGTTGTTTCTTTCCAGAAATCTTCCTATCCTGCTTCTCTCCAGAACATGATTACTAAGCCCTCCTTCCTTTTCACTCTGTCATTGTCTTCTATATATGTTACATAAACTTTGATTTATGTCAATTTCTTCCATTTCCTTCCAAGACCATCCCTGTAAGGGGATATCTCTATCCAGAATACTGACGTGCTGGACTGAAGCCATTAGCTTTTGGTCCTAAAGCATGAATTTATAGATTTGCAAATATATGCTTGATTAAGTAATGCTGTGGGAAATGCAAGTATGAGTCACTCAGAACATGCCACTTGTAGGAAGAAATATGTGGAAAAAAGTATGTGCTACTCTTTTTTAATGCCCAGCAGAAAACTTATGAAAAGGAATGGCTA
>NW_010164742.1:0-3397 GCF_000695765.1 Mesitornis unicolor | reverse complement strand
CTTGGGGCACTCCACTCGTTACAGGCCTAACCAGTTCTCCTTTGCTGTTTAACAGCAGCGTTTGCAATGCAAACACACAGGGACTGAAATGGTGTTAATATGCACATTTAAACCAGCAAACCTCAGCCACTTCGGAGTCATTTTGGGTTATTTGAAAGGAAAATAAATACTTGTGCTTGTTTACTACAGAAGCAAAGCAATTATGTAAAGAAAGTATTAAAAATGGGTGTACTTTTGGAAACGGGAGGTTATTTTTTGGAGGCGCGGACGTAAACCAAGGTGTTTAATTTTCAGAGGCGGTTTGGTTCCTCCTGTTTGTTTCTTGGGGGAAGTCGTGCTGCTTGGGCTCGGCTTTAACCATTTCCATAGTAACCGCCCAGGATTAGGACTTCAATAAGGAGTAAACAGCAGGGACACAGAAGGCTCCGGCTCTTAAAAAAAATCATCTTTTGGTATAATGACCGCAAGGTTTGCTATGAGCCAATGGATTCCAAACAGCTTTTGAAATAATATCGGTGGATCTCAGGTGCTGGGTATAATTTCATGATGGTTTTCTGTTCAGAACTTTCTGCTGTGAAATTTTACGACGTGATCTTTTTTTCACCGCTTAAAGAATCAAAACTCTTTTAAAAACGTGCTTTATTGCTCACAGAAACCTGCGGGTACGCGGTGACGTTTCGTCTCCTGGCATTAAAACGTCTCCAAAGAGCAGTGAGGTGGGAGCGGGGCTGCGCGGCGGCGCCTTGCCAGGCTTCAAGGGCATCTGAGCTTAAATCTTGGCCAAACGGGAGTCAAGAAGTTCCAGGAGGTGCCATGATCCGAGAAAAGGCACTGTAACTCTGTCCTCACCTTGTAGCTGACCTGACACAGCATGGTTTGTGTTGGAAGGGACCTGTAAAGCTGATCCGGTCCAACGCTGCAGTCAGCAGGGTCATTGGTACCAGATCAGGGTGCTCAGAGCCCATCAAGCCTGGCCTTGAATATCTCCAGGGATGGGGCCTGCACCAACCTGAGCCAGTGATCGACCACCTCATGGGAACAGCTTTTTCCTCATATCCAACCTAAATCTGTCCTTTTCCAGTTTAAAACCATCATCCCTCATCCTATCACTACGTGTCCCAGTGAACAGCTCTTCTCCAGATTTCTTATAGGCACCTTTCAGGTCCTGGAAGGTCGCTATAAGGTCTCCCTGGAGCCTTCTCTTCCCCAGGCTGAACAACCCCAACTCTCTCAGCCTGGCCCCACAGCAGAGCTGCTCCAGCCCTTCAGCATCTGCGTGGCCTCCTCTGGACTCCAGCAGCTCCATGGCTTCTGGTGTTGGGGCCCAGAGCTGGACACAACCCTGCAGGGGGGGTCTGTGGTCCCAGAGCGCAGCAGAGGGGCAGAATCCCCCCTGATCTGGCCCTGCTGGCCACGCTGTGGGGATGCAGCCCAGGATGCGGTTGGATTTGGGCTGCAGATGCACATTGGTGGCTCATGTCCAGCTTCTCATCCACCAGCACCCCTTGTCCTATTCCTCAGCGCTGCTTTCCAGCACATCTGGATGGTGTCCCCATCACTGGAGGTTCTCAAGATGAACCTGGATGGGGAGTGAGATAATCCCACCCTAGGGTCTCTTCTCCATGGAAGGTCGGGCGTGGTTGGGCCTGGTTGAATCATCTCATCACCATCATCAGCTCATCATATCCCAGGCTGTAGCAGTAACAAGGATGACCACCACGTGTTCTCCAGTATGAAGAAATCCCAAGGAAAGTGATGACTGTAACCACCAAATGGGATGAACACTCATTGCCTGGATGAAGCTGTCTACTTATGGTGCTCAGAAAATCAGATTAAATGGCCTGGGAGCTTCTCAGTTGTGTGAGAGATGAAGATGTGCTGTTGTATGTGCTCTTCTTGCCGATTTAAATGCTAAGGCTTTGCCTTGCGTGGACTCCCCGGCAGCCACTAAATGGGAATAGGAGCAGCTACGGCTCGGCTGGCAAAGAAGAGCTCGAGAGATCAAACTTGCTTTGTTCCAGCGCTGACCTCTTTTTAACTCCTCAAAAAAAGAGACAGCTCTTTGTGCCAGAGAAGCACTTGACTGGTAACGTGACCATCCCCATAGCCTTAAATGAACGATAAGAAGATCTTTAGTATTCTGGTCAATCCCTGAGGAAAAAGGAGTCGGTTTTAGTTCCTGGGAAGAGGAGAAGCTGCCGGGTCGTTTTTATTGACTTTTAGGGGTTGCCAAGGGATCGTTTGGGCTGCGTTTAATGCAGACACACAAGGCCAGCAAAGTCGCATAGGAGATTTGAAAAAGCAGCTCTGCTAAAGCTGGGGAGGAAGGGAAACGCGAACTGGAAGATTTAGGCAGATATCAAACCGTGGCAATTTGGTTATTGTAACTTTTGGGTGAAGGCCAACCCTGATTAGAGGGGAAACGAGTCCTTCAGAGAGGAGTTTTTAAAAGGTGGTGGAGAGAAGGTAAAGAAACAAATACCAGGTTTATCAAGTGTATTTGGGAAGGAGTCAAGTGATGCTTGTGTCGTATGGGAGCGATGAGTCGCTTTCCAGCCCAGTGGTGATGAGAGGATGTGACAAAAACACTTAAAATCAGCAGTCGTGGGTAATTTGCACCTAGGAATCCTAAAATAATCAGCCGAAGAGGTTGTTAGCTTGCTGGGCTTTGATTGAAATCTTTTCTGAACGCTGGATAAATTCCAAAGCGCTGGGAAAGCGCCGGTAAAACAGCACTGATTTAAAAGCGAAGGCAAAAGTGAAGCCAGTTTGACTGCCGTCGGCGTGGAGAGGAATGGGGAAAAGCCTGATTTGCAGTGATTTAACGAAGAGCGAGGAAAAGGGAGTGCCATTTTTTGTCATGTAAATTCGAGTTAGTGAAGGGTTTGCATTGCACAAGACGTCGATTAAAAATTGCAGCTCTAAAGTGGGGAACCGATAACCTTAAGAGTTGTCGATGAGGAATTGTCATCCGGCAGAAGTGCTGCTTTCTGGGGCCTGTGCACCCGGTGTTTCCGTTAGTCATGTGGAAATACGTGTTATTTTTCTGCTGGTTTGATGACAAACGACTCGGAGTCTGAAGGGTGGTGAGGTCTGAGTAGCGATCGTCGTCTGTTTGAGTCAAGGATGAGCCCTTTAGAGCAAAAAGGGGTTTCAGGACATGTGGGTGTGTGCTCTGTACGCCTGTGTGGGGAAAATACAGGGCTTATCTATAAAATGGGTTCATCTCTGGGAAACCGGTGGTGTTACTGGGTTTATGTATGGGGTGAGGGATGGTGTCCCCTCCTGGTTCACATGGTCTGGTGTGGAGATGTCTGCTCAATGTCCAAGTGGACACCAGTGACAAGTGGTGGTCAAGGGTTGGCGTTGGGACTGGTGCTGTTTGACATCTTTGTTG
>NW_010164741.1:0-1684 GCF_000695765.1 Mesitornis unicolor | reverse complement strand
AGAGCCACCCACTTTTTCCTTTAAGAGAGCTATGTCACGTTGTTCGTCTTTATAACTTGTACTGCGTTTCTGCTCCTTTAATTTCCACGGTCCTTAATTCTTCCTGTTTCTTTGCTGAGTTGACGCTGTACGAGATACTCTTGCAGTTTGAGCTCTAGGTGCCTCCAGCACCCTGCAGCCGCATTATTCTCGTTCCTACCTCTTCTGTCTTCTTTCCCAGCAGCTGCTTTTGGACGACCTTGCCTGTGGCGCTTGCACTCGCTTTCCGAGGTATTTACCAGGATGTCCTGGAAACTGCTGGGGTCTGAAGGCCTGTCCCTAGTGTCCCATCAGCGCCTTTGGAAAAAGCGAGACAAGGGGACAGTCCCCCTTTCCCAACAAAATAGAAAGGAAAAGGCAAAACCTAGCCCTGTATCGCTAGGTTCTTTATTGCAGGGCGGTGGATCCGTCGTTTTGTCCTCGCTTATGCCGAAAGCGGGGAAGCTGCAGTGACTGCACCGGGATCCCTTCACCCGGCGCGGGGTGGAGAGATGGCGGCCTCTGTAGCCTGTCCACGGTAGCGAGCGGGTTAAGTGCCCTCTCTGTTTTCGAAAAGCCCGCGTGAGCGGCGGTTGGCTCTGGGTGATTCCGTTCTCGGCAGAGCCCGTGCTGTGCTCGCCTTAGCGCACCCCTGACTGTCCCACCTCAGAGGCCGGAAAAGGGCGATTAAAGTTCTTCAAAGTCACTCGGGTGAAATTAAGGTGCAATGACACCAAACGATCTATTAAACGTTTTTCTTATAATGGAAACAACTTGAACCTATACAACATCGAACCTATAAACAGTATGAACTTGGAAAGCATAAAAGCGGTTGGCAATGTGCTCCTTAGTAGAAATCGTTTGTAAAAAAGGAGGAGAAGAAAAGGATAATAGGAAAGAAATAAGGAAAGATAACACCATCCTTGGATCCCGCAAGGATTCCTCGATGACAACAACGGACGGGACAATCCTCCGGTGGTGGGCGAGCACAAGGCACCCCGAGTTAGTGCCCTTTATACAGTTTGCTGCACAACGTGCATGGGGTCTTTATGATCTCTGGCCATGTATAATCTTGCCTGACAACACAGAACTGCGCAGCCTCTAACAGGCAGAGCCTCTGCTTCCAGCACTTCTTTTCCACTCTTTGCTCAGCAGAGCTTGCAGCTTTTGTTATGCAGAACCAGCCTTGACGCAGTGTTTGAGACATTAACTCTTTCAGTCTCTCGAATCGTATAATCTTCGTCCTGGGTGGTAATTTTAGAAAAGAAAGATAGGAAAGGAAAGAGAGAGAGCAACATGAAATAAAAACTCACAGCTTATCTATACAATAATATTCAAAAGCTATATGCTCAAACCCATTAAGCAAAGCTAGATCCAGGACTCCAATCGTTGAACCAGTCCTTCAGCTGCATTGAAAAGCTCTCTAGTCTGCTCTGATAGTTCTTTATCTTCTTTTGTGCTTCTTCCAGGGTAGTGCGGTGAGACATTCTCCTTCAGTAAGATTCAGCATCCCATATACCACTTGCTCTTTTAACAACAAAAAACATTCTGTGACCTGATAGACAGGATAATATAAGAAATATTCTTATACTCTGATACATGTATATTGGCTAACTTTAGCTAGGAAAAGCTGCATGTCGTGGTTTAGGGCTAGGCCGGCCACTAA
>NW_010164740.1:0-576 GCF_000695765.1 Mesitornis unicolor | reverse complement strand
TCCAGTGTTACATGAATCCAAACCCACGTACATCAACAAGGCTCTATCCAGAGCCAGAATTATAGAATCATAGAGTCACAGGTTTGAGTTCGAAGGGACCCTAAAGCTCATCCAGTCCAACCCCTGCCATGGACAGGGATGCCTTCCACCAGACCAGGCTGCTCAAAGCCCCTTCTTTCCCTGTGCAACAGGAGGGATCTTGGAGAGGTTCAGCTGGACATTGCTCTCCTCTCCTTTCTGCCTTCTCTTGACTGTTCTTGGAGCACCGCAGCCATGGTTTTCTCACCCACCCGATCTATATTCAGAAGCTCATTTGATCTTGCTGTTGTACCTTGAGCCTTGCAGTCCCTTGTCCCTTGCAAAATATCAGCTTTGTTCTTCATAGAAATTTGTCCCCAGCAATCCTTCTTGTCCTCAACCTTCCTCTCCAAAGGTTGCAGATGATTTCCTGCATGTGCTTGCCAGTCTTGTGCTGGGCATCCCTCCCTGCTTATGATCCAGGTATCTCCTACCTCAGTCCACCATAGAATCATGGAATCAATCATAAAATGGTTTAGGTTGGAAAGGACCTTAAAG